>NW_007043329.1:0-659 GCF_000164805.1 Carlito syrichta | reverse complement strand
GAGTTGTTGATGATTGCCATTCTGACTGGGGTTAGGTGGTATCTCAGTGTGGTTTTGATTTGCATCTCCCTGATGATTAGTGAGGTTGAGCATTTCTTCATGTGTTTGTTGGCTGCTCGGATGTCTTCCTTTGTGAAGTGTCTGTTCATATCTTTTGCCCATTTTATAATGGGGTTGTTTGTTTTTTTCTTTTCAGCACGTTTGAGTTCCTTGTAGATCCAGGATGTTAAGCCTTTGTCGGACCTGGAGTTGGCAAATACTTTTTCCCAGTCTGTAGGCTGTCTCCCTGCTCTCTTGATGGTTTCTTTGGCTTTGCAGAAGCTTGTCAGTTTAATAAGGTCCCACTTATCTATTTTCTCTCTTATGAGCTGTGGGTTTTGGGTTTTGTTCAGGAATTGGATGCCAGTTCCGATTTCCATGAGGGTTGTTCCTTCATTTTCTAAGGTTCTTATGGTTTGAGGTTTTACATTTAGGTCTATGATCCATTTGGAATTAACCTTTGTGCATGGGGATAGATAGGAGTCCTGTTTCAATCTTCTGCATGTGGTCAGCCAGTTTTCCCAGCACCATTTACTGAATAGGTTCTCCTCTCCCCAGTGGTAGGTGGTGGAGGCTTTGTCAAAGATGAGTTGGTTGAGAAATTGAGGTTTTGCTTCTGG
>NW_007043328.1:3837-5079 GCF_000164805.1 Carlito syrichta | reverse complement strand
TTTTTGTAACCACAGAGTTGCAGAATAATTCCTAGCAGTGATTCTAGCAAGCACTGTCAGTGATCAGCATGTTTAATTTATGCTATGGATAGGAACTGTGGTCGTTTTAATAAAATGGCCTCTACAAATTCTTTAAAACATTTTTCAACTCTGTGTTCTATCTTCCCTCCCACAGAAATCTCAGTGAACTTGTGATGACTCTGAAGATAGTAAAAACATGTGTCTTGCACCTGGCTATCTTGGAATGCTTATTCTCGGATTGGTTTCTCTTGGATTCATGCTATTGGGACACAGTTGTTTGTAATGCTGTGGGAAGCCCAAGACACAAAGAGAGAATACATACTGGTGCTCCATTTTATACTTTGAGTGATTCCAGCCTAGATGCCAGACAAGTGAATGAAGACAACTCTAGATGATTCCAGCTGCTGAAGCTTCCCTCTCTGTGCCTTGTCTCTGTCTGTGGCCTGATACTCAGAACCATTAGCATCACATGATGTTTGCTATTTTATACCACAGTTTAGAGTAACTATTGTGCATCAATAGGTAACCAGAAGATAATTACTGAGATAGTTTTATATGCTAAATTAGTGTATTTAGAATTTTACATATAATTCATTTAATCTTTACCACAACCTATAAGACAAGGTTTTTGTATGTTTTTCTTTTTTTGAGCTGGAGTCTCACTCTGCTGCCCACGCTAGAGCACAGTGACACACTCATGGTCATTGCAGGCTCGACCTGCTGGGCTCAGCCTTCCAAGTAACTGGAACCAAAGGCACATTCCACCATGCCCGGCTAATTTTTTATTTATTTTAGAGCTGAGTTCACACCAAATTATCCAGGCCATTCTCAAACCTCTGGGCTCAGGCAATCCTCTCACCTTTACCTTGCAAAGTGCTGGGATTACAGGTGAGCCACCGTACCCGGTCTATATTTTTCATTTTTTTACACATGAAAAACTAGAGTTCAGTAACTTTCCTGAGAACACTCTATTTTAAGTGACAGGGCTAAAATTAAAAAACCAAGCTTCCCCATATCTTCAAGCTGTTTTTAAAAATTATTGAATTTTTTTCTGTCATGTTTACAAAGTTAAAAAAGACGCTATCCTTCTAAGAAATTATTTTAATGTTTCTCAAACACACAAACATGATTCAAATGAGCATTCCATCATTTCAGAGAAAAAAATACTCCCCATGATATTCTGAAAGAAGACCTCTTGATGAGTTAATATTTCTATTGACC
>NW_007043328.1:0-3394 GCF_000164805.1 Carlito syrichta | reverse complement strand
TGGATTCTCACTGTCGCCCAGACTGGAGTGCAGTGGCCACTCCTGGCTACCGCAGCCTCGACCTGCTGGGCTCTGGTGATCCTTCTGCCCCAGCCTTCCAAGTAGCTGGAACTACAGGCGTGCGTTACCACGCCCAGCTAATTTTTGATTTTATTGCAGAGATGAGGTCTCACCAAGTTGCCCAGGTGGGTCTCGAACCCATGGGCTCAGGCAATATACTCACCTCAGCCTCCCAAAGTGCTGGGATTACACGTTGAGCCATCGAACCCGGCTTTGAACCATTTTCAAACAATGAACCTGAAATTACTGCACAAGAATAGATGTCTTCCAAATCTCACGGAATTGTTATAAGATAAAAAAAGAAAGTCATAGGAAACATTTTAATGTTTTGAAAGTTAAAGTGCTGCATGCAATTATTTATCTTAATATTATGATCATTAAAATATTGCCAACTTTAAATAAATGATATCAACGTGTTTATTTAACACTTTTTTGCTGATGTTTCTAGATAGCATAAATCAGATACAGACAAAATAAGCCAATGCAACCAGTTCAATACATTTTATATTATCATTGCTTGATTATTAGATTAGTGATGCTTTTAAGTGAAATGTCGTTCCAGAAAGTCATAGAGGCTAGTAAGGTTATGCATTTAACTGACAGAAACCTGACCATTCTTCTCAGATTCATCATAACCCAATCTCATATTGACTTTATTTCAAAATGGATTATCTTGGCATTATAAAATTTCATAAGGGGGAAATTTTTCTATAAAGATATGTACAAAACATTATTTTTAAAAGCATTTGGCTATAGAAGAAAGTCTAGATGAAATTCTGTTACAGGAATGTGCAATTAACAGATGCCTTCTGATGACCTTTGCTAATACAAGTACTACTTGCAAATATAATCCACCAAACAAATGAACTGAGTAGCTATGGCTATTTATAAAAAGTGTTTCAGGTTTTGTTCTTTGAAAAATGTCAACAAAATTGTGGTTGTTTCATGGTAAGACCTTGTGGCAATGCATCTTCATATATTTCCCAAATATTCACGACCCTAATATATGGTCAGTAATGAATAGATAATGAAAAAAAAAACAGACCCAATCCCTGTCATCATGTAGGTTACAGTCTAGTTGAGAACCCAGATGCTAAATAATCACTTAAACTAAGTTGTCAGCCGGGCTCGGTGGCTCAGCCTGCAATCCCAGCACTTTGGGAGGCTGAGGTGAATGGATTGCCTGACCCCGCGGGTTCGAGACCCACCTGGGCAAATTAGTGCGACCTCATCTCTACAATAAAATAAAAAATTATCTGGGCGTCATAGCATGCACCTTTAGTTCCATCTACTTGGAAGGCTGAGGCGGAAGGATCGCTGGAGCCCAGCAGGTCAAGGCTGCGGTGGCTGGGAGTGGTCACTGCACTCCAGCCTGGGTGACAGAGACTCCAACTCAAAAAAAAAACACAACAAAAAACTAAGTTGTCAAGAAAGCTTAGAAGCAAAGTACACACTGTTGCGAGAGTATTGTTTAAAAACATTTTACTCATTAAGTGAGGTGTGTTGATGTTTATCAAGAACTACTGTACTGACTTAAAATACTGCTCCATGTGGCAGGGTCCAGACTGATTCCCCCCAACAGCAGGCTTGAAATGCTTGGAAAACCTGTTTTTTCTGCTAGTCCAAATCCTTCCTCTCCTACTCTCCTCTCCTTTCTGAGGAGCAGTCTTTTCTCAAGATGATTTAAATAAGGAAGTATGATCTGCTTTTAAGAGGAATTTTACTCTACCACAGTACTGCCATATCCCAGCCGTCAGAGCTCAAACCCATGAAATCATACTCATCTGATGAAATCACATGTAGGATACCAGCAGTCCAGGCCTGGGGGAATTTTGCCATGCTGGCAAAGTCTCTCTGTCTACCTGAAAATGAAGAGCATTTCTCTATGTCTTGTCTGTAACTCTTGGTTTCCTATCTTCAACCAGTGACTTTGAAAGTGCCTGAAAACAAGGAGTAATCACACCTACTCATAGTTCCTCATATCTACTACCATACAGAGAACACAAACTCATCCTCCAAAGAAGCTATGATATTTATAGAATCACAGCACTGCTAAAATAATTGCATCATATTTGAATCACTTTTAACAACTACATTTTTAGACTAAAGTATCTGCAATCAGGATATTCTGGCATCTCCAGTGGGTCATATTTGCTTTGCATGTATGTAAAGGATTGATTTATAGATTTTTAAAAAGCCAAGGAATGCTATTTCTTTAATTTTTGTGTCCATCTCTTGCTAAACTGAAATAATATATAGTTTTTAAGCAGTTGTTTCTTCTTCAGGTACCATTCAACATGGTTCACAATTTCCAGGCTAAGTTTGAGATGTGCCATTTACAAAATTTTAATTTCTGATTACCGACTTGGTGAGGAGGCAACACTGATGAGCATGCTAAACACTGACCTCGACGTAGCAATATATTAAGTGACAAAATACAACTCTGAACCATAGACCTTTAAGTTGTTGTTTGTGTATACAGTTTTTGCATATTTGTAGTGAAAGAAATATAAAGAATTGGGTAAATCATTCATTCTTTACACATTTTTACTTAGGTACTAGATAGAAAGAAGAATAAGTCATTATCTTTTAAAAAGAGGTTTATAATACAGTTGATGGACAGTTGTGCTAAACAAAGAAGCATGCACTGTTACAGCTGTTGTAAAAGATGTGTATGGAGTGAGTGTTATTTAGTGGGAGCATTTTACTCGTTAAGAATAGAGGTTATGTTGAATGAACAAAGGAGATTGCTGATCATTCCATATGGGATCAAAATTTAAAGATAACAACAAACTAATTGAGATGTTTTTAAATGAAATATAAATTTTAAAAGATGAATAAGCCCATTTATAATTACAAACAAGTTTGGGGCTTGGTGGCTCAGCCTGTAATCCCAGCACTTTGGGAGGCCGAGGAAAGTGGATTGCCTGAGCCTGCGGATTCGAAACCAGCCCAGGCAACTTGGTGAGACTGCATCTCTACAATAAAATCAAAAATTAGCTGGGCGTGTTAGCGCGCCTGTAATTCCAGCTACTTCGAAGGCTGAGGTGGAAGGATCGCTGGAGTCCAGCAGGTAGAGGCTGTGGTGGCCGGGAGCGGCCACTGCACTGCAGTCTGGGTGACAGAGTGAGACTCCAACTCAAAAAAAAATTATACAAAAAGCTGACTAGAGCCACAATCTAACAAAATTACAGTGGAGGGCAAGTATAAAGTCATTACTCGCCTGGATGTAGAAGTAGATTTTATTTCAGAGCAAACTTTATACATATCTACTATACTTAGGGTAGTTGGTCAAGTCTGCTGGCTGGGGAAGATCCACGTGAGAAATGGAGCC
>NW_007043327.1:0-1605 GCF_000164805.1 Carlito syrichta | reverse complement strand
ACCCAACAACTACAAAGTTTATGTTCTACTCATCATTCACATGGAATACAGTCCAGGATTGATCACATTCTCAGACAAAAATCAAGTATGAATAATGCCATGCATCTTCTCAGATCACAGTGGGATAAGAATAGATATTGCTCCCAACAAGATCCCTCCAAAACACACAAAGGCATGAACACTAAACAACACACTGCTGAATGACTTCTGGGTCAATACAGAAATCAAGATAGAAATAAAAATTTCCTAGAAACAAATGAAAACAAAGACATCCTATCAGAATTTCTGGGATGACATGAAGATAGTGTCGAGAGGAAAATTCAGAACATTGCACATGCACATCAAAAAAAGAAAAATCACAAGAGCCTAATGTCACACCCAAGGGAGTTGGAAAGGCAAGATTATATAAATCGTAATTTCAGAAGAAAAATCCAGATTACTAAAATAAAGTCACAATTGCTGGATATAGAAAACAAAAAATTTCATACAAAGGATCAACCCGGCAACAAACTGTTTTTTTTTTTTTTTTTGAGTTGGAGTCTCACTCTGTCACCCAGACTGGAGTGCAGTGGCTGCTCCACGGCAGCCTCGACCTGCTGAGCTCCGGCGATCCTTCCGCCTCAGCCTTCCAAGTGACTGGAACTACAGCCGTGCACTACCATGCCCGGCTCATTTTTTGATTTATTGTAGAGATGAGGTCTCGCCAAGTTGCCCAGGCGTCTCGAACCTGTGGGCTCAGGCAATCCACTTACCTCAGTCTCACAAAGACACGGGATTACAGGCTGAGCCACCGAGCCCGCCTCAAACTGGTTCTTTGAAGGAATAAACATGATTGATGAATCCCTGGCCAGACTAACAAAGTAAAAACAATAACGAAAACAAAAAAGCCAGAGAGAAAATCCAAATAAACACTATTAGAAATGAAAAAGAAAAAAGGCAATATCACAACAGACCCCGAAAAAAATTCAAAAGATTATCAGAGGTTACTATGAATATCTGTATGTATATAAACTAGAAAATCTAAAGGAAATGGAGGATTTCTTCCATCACACAAACTTCCAAGGTTGAATCAACAAGAAACTGAAACTTGAAACAGACCAATAACAATGCAGAAAATCAACTCAATCACAAGAAATTTCCCTGCCCCCCAAAATCCATGGATCAGATGGCTTCCTAGCTAATTTCTATAAGACATACAAGAAGGAACTGACACCTAGTTTGAAAATATTTTTTCCTGACCCATATGTTGTCTTTTCATTTTGTTGCTTGTTTCCTTTGCTGTGCAGAAGCTTTTTAGTTTGATATACTCCCATTTGATTTCTTTTGTCGCCTAAGCTTTTGATGTGATAGTCAAAAAATTATTGCCAAGGCCAATAATTTTGACCAAGAAGCTTTTCCCTTGTGTTTTATTTCTGGGATCTTACAGTTTAAGACTTTACATTTAGATCTTTAATCCATCCTGAGTTGGTTTTTGTGTTCTCTATAAGATAAAGGTTCAGACGGGCTCTGTGGCTCAGCCTGCAATCCCGCACCTTTGGGAGGCTGAGGTGAGTGGATTGCCTGAGCCCGTGGGTTCAAGCGCCACCCGGGAAACTTGGCGAGATC
>NW_007043326.1:0-785 GCF_000164805.1 Carlito syrichta | reverse complement strand
TACTTGATCATGATGGATGATTTTTGAGATGTATTGCTGAATCCGGTTTGCTAGGATCTTGTTGAGAATTTTAGCATCTATGTTCATCAAAGATATTGGCCTGTAGTTCTCTTTCTTTGTTGGATCTTTACCTGGCTTGGGTATCAATGTGATGTTGGCTTCGTAAAATGATTTGGGGAGAGTTCCATCTTTTTCAATCGCCTGGAATACCTTCAGTAGGATTGGTATCAGCTCCTCCTTAAATGTCTTGTAGAATTCTGCTGGAAAGCCATCTGGACCAGGGCTTTTTTTTGTAGGAAGTTTTCTTATTACGTGGTCGATTTCCTTGATTGTTATTGGTTTATTTAGGGTCTCAATTTCTTCTTGTTCCAACCTAGGTAGGTTGTGTGATGTCAGAAAGTCTTCCATTTCCTTCTGGTTTTCAAGTTTGTTTCCATACAAGTGTACGTAGTAGTCTCTAATGATCTTTTGTATTTCTTCAGGGTCAGATGTGACTTCATCTTTTGTGTTTCTGATTATGCTTATTTGGTTTTTTTCTCGTTTTTTCTTGGTAAGTCTAGCTAGGGGACCATCAATCTCGTTTACCCTTTCGAAGAACCAGCTTTTTGTTTCATTGATTTTTTGTATTATCTTTTTGTCTTCTATGTCCTGGATTTGAGCTTTTATTTTGGTGATCTGGATTCTTCTGCTGAAATTAGGGTTTTTGTGGTCTTGCTTTTCCAGCTTCTTTAGGTGGCTTGTTAGGTTGTCAATTTCTGTTCCTTCCATTTTCCTCATGTGTGTTG
>NW_007043325.1:0-328 GCF_000164805.1 Carlito syrichta | reverse complement strand
GAAGGCTGAGGCGGAAGGATCGCCGGAGCCCAGCAGGTCCAGGCTGCGGTGGCCGGGAGTGGCTACTGCACTACTGCACTCCAGTCTGGGTGACAGAGTGAGACTCCAATTCAAAAAAAAAAAAAAAAAAAAAAAAAAAAAACCACGGTGAGTGGATTGTCTGAGCCCGCGGGTTTGAGACCCGCCTGGGCAACTTGGCAAGACCTCATCTCTACAATAAATAAAAAAATCAGCCGGGCATGGTAGCGAGTGCCTGTAATTCCAGTTACTCGGAAGGCTGAGGCGGAAGGATCGCCGGAGCCCAGCAGGTTGAGGCTGCGTTGGCCGG
>NW_007043324.1:0-802 GCF_000164805.1 Carlito syrichta | reverse complement strand
TTCTTTTGAAGGGATTCATTTCTAAGAAGGGTGCACGACTCCCATGTAACTTCCTTTCCTATTAAGACGTGAGAATCCATTGTACATTTGGTTTCAACTTTGACACTACTACATTTCTTACATAAATGCTGAATGTTTTATTCTGCACAAATTGAAACGTGTTGAGATTCCAGACGTGTATCATCCTAAGTCAACTTCACATGGAGGATCAGAGTACCTATGTGGCTATTCAGAAGACAGAAGGCATAATAAATCTTAACGATGTCAGAAGAAAAACTGTAGAATAATTTAACATATCTTTTTCCTTTCTTAAAACTTTTGTACATATTCTTGTGACACGCTGTATTTTCTGCTGGTGAATGTTAATTTAAACTTATAGATATGCAAGCCCTACTCCAAAGGTTCCCCTGCCTATTGGAAGGAAATATAAAATGATATTTCCCTTGTATTTTAAACCAATTTCTATTTTTCAAAATGTATTTCCACTGAATCCCCGAGGATTTTCTCTACCTAAGACATAATGGTGTACTCTGCAACAATGTCTCAGATTAATGTGATACTTTTTACCGACAAGCCTTGAAAATCATGCACACACACAAAAAGAGACCACTGGAGCCCTATGTTTAGAAACCAAAATAACATGGAGATTTCGAAAGAAGAATATGGGATCCTCATTCATATAAAAATTTAGATAATCGAAAATTCTAGAAAACTGACATTGATGTTACTGAAGCGATGTTCAAATCCTGAGAGACAAATGGCTCAACGGCTGGAAAATAATAGGAAAAACATGCAGAAGTGA
>NW_007043323.1:0-358 GCF_000164805.1 Carlito syrichta | reverse complement strand
ACCTGCTCCTCAAAGACACCGGTCCCATTCCTGGCTGAAGTACCCTGTGGGGAGCCCAGGGCCACTCTCGCTGCTCACCACCTGCCCTTTGGTGCTTTGGAGTTCTGGAGCTCTGGAGCTCTGGGCCCACCCTGGCTGAGGCACTCAGCATATGACCCCAAGATTGGGGACCCAGACAAGCAGAAAGAAACGAATCTGCGAAAGTGAATCTGCCTCAGCCATTCTTCAGGCAGAGATTTTCATTGCCCCACCCACCTATCAACAACCCCCACCTCTGTTCCTAAGGTAATGTTGCTAAACAGGAGACAAAGCCCCACCCCTACACTGAATCAGACAAAAGCAACTCTGAGGCAGCAGG
>NW_007043322.1:0-767 GCF_000164805.1 Carlito syrichta | reverse complement strand
GGAAGTGCAAAACCCAACCAAAATAATATTTTTAAATATATTTAATTTTTAAAAAGTGTCCTCATAAGTCATTTTCTGAAAATTGTTAACTAACGTTTAAAACTTAGAAATTTCCAGATTAAGAATTTAGGACTCTTTAAATATTGGCCACATCTTCTATTCTTGTCTAATACACGTTGTCAAAAAACACTGAACAAATTAATCAGTTTCAGTTCCCTGAAACAAAAAGCAAGGAAAAAGAGTTGTTATTTTCAATTCAAAATAGTAACTTTTTAGTTATTTGTTTACTATGTTAAATCAATATTTCTGCTTGTATTTCTGTGTACATTATCAAAATTATTTTGCTTTGAAAATACAGATTATGTGTTTTGTTACAATAAAAAGACATTTCTAGATACATACTTATTGTAAAAAGTTTGGAGAATCTTTTTTTCTTCATTTTTGGGGTTGGAGAATTTCTAGTCTTTGATATTTCCTTAATATCAAATATGTATTTTAATACAAATGTAGACAAATTCAGAAACCACATGAGATGCATTTATTCATATTAGTTTCAGAAAGTGGGGTGGGTGTGAGGGCTGAGTGTTTAAAATGTTGTTACCTAAATATGCAAACTCTGTGACTAAAAAATCTATGAAGAGGTAAGTTACACAATCACACATAAAACTTTCCCATATGCTTAGCCAGTGTATACATAGTAGTGTCAAAATGATCATTAAATTCAACTCAATTCAAGAGATATAACCTTCTGAATTCTGAGCATTGGG
>NW_007043321.1:0-1444 GCF_000164805.1 Carlito syrichta | reverse complement strand
CACACGTGTGTGTGTGTGTGTTAACCAAATATCTCTGTTTTCTTTCTCTCTTATTTATGTCACAGTATTAAGTTATACGATATAAGAAGAATAAACAAAGAACTGTCTTTGTTTATTGGTGCTGCTATATCAAGGCACCTGAGACTGGGTAATTTATAAGGAACAGAAAATTACATTTCATTTTTGGAGGCTGAGAAGTCCAAGACCAAGGCATCAGTATTTGGAGGATTTTCTTGTTGTCTCTTCACATAGTGGAAGTGCAGAAAGGCAAAAGTGACCAGTTCGTCCATGCAGCCCTTTTACAAGGCATTAATCCCTTTATTAGGCTGGAGCTCACATGACCTAATCACCTCCTAAAAGATCCTACCTCTTACTACTGTTGCTTTGGGGTCTGAGTTCCACCATGAATTTTGGAGGAGACACGAATATTCAGACCACAGCAAGGACTTTACTTTCTCTTCTGGGAAAAGAATTAGTGCATTTTCAGTTGAATGACTGATAGTTGTATCATGTTAGGAGATATTCTCACCTTGTTATTGTCTTCATTTGTTTTGTTTTGTTTTGTTTTGAGTCGGAGTCTCACTCTGTCACCCAGACTGGAGTGCAGTGGCGGCTCCTGGCCACCGCAGCCTAGCTGGGCTCCAGCGATCCTTCCGCCTCAGCCTTCCAAGTAGTGAAAAAGTTCTTGAAGGGAAGTCTTTTACTGATGTGGAACAGATGAAACAAAAAATGACAGAAACACTGAAAGGCATCGAAGAGTTCAAAAACTGTTTTGAGCAGTGGAAAAATGTCTCAATAGGTATATTGCATCAAACAGAGAGTACTCTGAAGGTGATTGAAGTTTAAACATGTAAGAATAAATACACAATTTTTTATAAATAAATCCTGGGTTGTTTTTTGGTTTTGGCATCCTACCTCCTTTATATTCAAAGATAAAAACTAAATAATCTAATTACTAAAAAAATTAAGACCTTAGTTTTTTCTTATGATCTAGAACTTGGGTTTCAATATATTTTTACATTATATTTTAATATTTTTATTTTAGCCTGTAATAATGCCTACTATATCTTCTTAGTCACTCTTCTTTTTATAAACAAAATTAAAAATAAGCTATTTTCAATTACATTTGTATCCATCTGTTTACTCATTTGTCTTCTCCATAAGCACAAGCTCGTCAAGAAGGACCCTGTTCTATTATTTGTATATCCCCATGAGCAAGTAAAATGGTAAACACAGAATTATGTTTGATGGACTATGGTTAAATAAAAAAATTAAAAGATCTTGTATAATTTAAGCATTGTATATTATTAGAAAGGCTAAAAAAATTAAAAGATCATGTATAATTTATGCATTGTATATTATTAGAAAGGCTAGCTATTTAGCTCACTACAGGAACAGAAAAAATTCAGTAGTTATTATATTTCAAAAATATATTCTGGAAGGG
>NW_007043320.1:0-690 GCF_000164805.1 Carlito syrichta | reverse complement strand
CCTCAAGCAGTCCTCTAGCCTCAGCCTCCCGGAATTGCAGGTGTGAGCCACAGTGCCTGACCTGTTGTAGACTTTCAGGGGCTATGGCTGAAGTCTGGAGACAGGGCCAGGTATGGCTTGGGCAAGTTGGAGCTCTTGAGTCACTTCTGAGTAACCAGCCACCCCAACAGCATCCAGCAGATGTCTGGAGTCTCAACCTTCCACTGGTGTCTTTCCATAGGTGCCTGCTATTGTCTACAGGTCTTGGAGCCCTGACTTGTTTGAACCTCACAGAATCCCGTCGAGTCCTGAAGCATCTGGGGCCATGGGTTTGTCTGGCTGCTGCCATGCTCACTGCCTCTGCCCAGGTGCTGACACAGCCACACAAGGGTTGCTTTGCCCCAGTGTTTTGCATTGTGCACAGTGCTGTGTGCTGGTGAAGGAGATGGGTGGTGATGGAGGGTACCAGTCTCTCTGAAAGAGGGACTGGCAGCACTTCTTAGTTTATTGTGTGTGTACCCTCTGGCCCCGCAAACCCACTTCTGGGAGTCTGTATTCTAGAAACAAAGGGGGAAACTTTCAAAGACATTTGTTCTACAGTGTTGCTAACATAGTAGTACCTCAAGGACCACCCAGCTGGTCCACGATCTCATGCCCAGCAGTCATGGAATCATGTGGGATGCCTGTGTCCACCTTGGTGCATCAGTTTGG
>NW_007043319.1:0-530 GCF_000164805.1 Carlito syrichta | reverse complement strand
AAATAGCTCTTCTAGATCCAACCTAGCCTCAATTCCACAGTTCACACAATCTGCAAGGCATCCACATATTACCATCTGTTTGTCCACCAGGCTCAATGCTCCCAGGAAGCTTATTATTTACACTATGTCGACAGGACTCCCTTGACCTTGGACTTGCAGTAGGTATTGAAGGAAGGGAGAAGAGTAAGGTCAATGTATGTATTCTCTTTGCTCTTTTCCTAGAAGGTTGCCTTGGGTTGTCCATTTTACTCCACTAGAGGTCACTTACTGCAACATGGCTATCTCTACATGACTCTCTCCTTCTAGATTAGGTAATTGTTTCTTTCCTTGTCCCTTCAGGTTTAATAGTGGAATTAGTCACTAAGACCTGGATACTGCACTGTCCCTTGTGACCCACCTCCATACTAAAACCTTTGGAAATTATTCCATTATAAATAAAGTCTTCTTGAATTATCCAGTTCTGAGTAGGTCATATGTTTTCTGCTGTGATGTGCTCTTCAATCATTGTCATTTCCTGAAATTCATGATTG
>NW_007043318.1:0-388 GCF_000164805.1 Carlito syrichta | reverse complement strand
AAGCTACAATCATCAGAACAGTTTGGTATTGGTATAGGAACAGGCATATAGATCAATGGAACAGAATTGAGATTCCAGAAGCAAAACCTCAATTTCTCAACCAACTCATCTTCGACAAAGCCCCCACCACCTACCAATGGGGAAAGGAGAACCTATTTAGTAAATGGTGCTGGGAAAATTGGCTGACCACATGCAGAAGATTGAAACAGGACCCCTATCTATCCCCATGCACAAAGGCTAACTCCAAATGGATCAGAGACCTAAATGTAAAACCTCAAACCATAAGAACCTTAGAAAAGGAAGGAAATACTCTCATGGAAATCGGAACTGGCATCCAATTCCTGTACAAAACCCGAAACCCACAGGACTTAAGAGAGAAGATAGACAA
>NW_007043317.1:0-620 GCF_000164805.1 Carlito syrichta | reverse complement strand
GCACTAGCAGACCCTACGCTTTCACCCACAATATGTCTTCTACCTATGGGTTGCTTGTGATAGATTAGTTTGCTGCTTATGAAACAGTCATAGTGAGATGTCGGAGACCAGCACTGATCAAGGGGTGGGTTAGGACCCGCACCAGAGAATCTGGACAGCGAGAAGAGACCACTCAGAGGCAGTTCTTCTGGGAACAGTCTGGTCAGGACTGAAGCCAATTTTATTCAAACCTTTTCCAACTTATATACCATTTTCTATACCCTCCAGCAGTGTGATAATCACTTGCTAGGGGCGTACAAGTTCCGTGCTTTACAAACTATGCATCACAAGACCACCACGAGATCTGCAATTTCCAAGCAAATAATTCAAATTCCATGATGCCTGCCGTGCTTACATTAAGGTCACAGGTTCACAATTTCAATACAAATCGTTCAAAGTGTTTTCCATAATGTTCAATGAATCATTCATATTATACTCTTTGTTCTAAACCCTGATTAATACAAAAAACTTTTCTAAGTTAACTCTAGGTTCAGTCCAAGTTCACTGACTCCCAATATTTTTAACGATTAATATTATCAACTTAACACTATACTATAATCTATAAGTTTAGTTAAATGACT
>NW_007043316.1:0-761 GCF_000164805.1 Carlito syrichta | reverse complement strand
TAATAAATGCTAAAGTCAGTTAGAAAAAGTAATCAGAGTCTGAAAAACGATAGACATATTTCTTCATCCAAAATCATAAAACAAGGAAATAAGTTCCAAGATTATAAGGAAGAAGAGAAGATGGATCATATTCTTCTCCCATTTTCTAGTATAAATGACTTGTTTTCACCCCCCTGGACTTCCAAAAAATAGAGTATAAAGAAATAGAGAAACACATCTACACTAGCATTCAACAGCCAGGTAGTAACCCCAACACTTGAGAAGGAGGTGAATCGAAGTTGTAGCTTCCTCTTCCTTTGGGTTGAAGCACTCTGTTCTTGATCCTCAGGGGAAATAAAGAGAAGAAAATAAAAACCATGCACTCCTTATAGAGGACAATAAGTGGAGGGTCACTTAAAAAACATTCCTCTCTGTCAAGGGAAGAGTTTAACAGACTTCAAAAAAGATCCTCCTGCTATTTCTTCTAAGTTTTGTGCCTTCCTGGGATGAGGATGTTAGTACATTTTCCTAAGACCTTCCAAAAGCTATAATATATTGCCACCAGAAGATTCCGAGGTAAGTGAGGATAGTTCTTTAATTCATTTTACCTAAATGCACACTCTATACCAGATCTAACAGACAGTTCCTGTTCCAGTTCCAGTTTATAGTTTCCTCTCTTCAGAGGTTACTCTTTCATTAAATTGTGAGTGAAAGTAAAATTTAAGCCTAAATTTTTCTGATTCCAAAGTTTTAGGCTTTATATTGCATTCTGCTATACTACG
>NW_007043315.1:0-562 GCF_000164805.1 Carlito syrichta | reverse complement strand
ACCCTGTTGATATGGGGTTTTTTCTCTGTTCCCAGACAGATATTTGCTACTGTTAATCCCATCTCCCTCCCCCCACCATAGTTTCCCAGTACGGTCAGTCATTTTCGTATAGTATTGCATTGGATGTTTAAGGTCCATTATATGAGTGAGAACATGTGATACTCGGATCTTTGTTTCTGTGAGAGGTCACTCAGTATTATAGACTCTAGTTCCATCCAGGTTGCTGCGAAATTCATGATTTTGTTCTTTTTTATGACTGCGTAGTATTCCATCGTGTATATGTACCACATTTTTTTAATCCAGTCCTCTTTTGACGGGCAGCATGGCTGTTTCCAGGTTCTTGCTATTGTGAACAATGCTGCAATAAACATGCGTGTGCAGGTATCTTTTTTATAGAGTGATTTGTGTTCTTCAGTATATATTCCCAGTAGGGGGATTGCGGGGTCATATGGGAGGTTGGTATTTAGAGCTTTTAAGAATCGCCACACTGCTTTCCACAGAGGTTGCACTAGTTTACACTCCCACCAACAGTGTAGAAGTGTTCCCTTTTCACCACACCCTG
>NW_007043314.1:0-345 GCF_000164805.1 Carlito syrichta | reverse complement strand
AAGCAGGTTTTTGACAGATTCTCTTGGATTTTCAAGGTATAGGATCAGCAAAGAGGGATAACTTGACTTCCTCTTTTCCTATTTGGATACCCCCGATTTCCTTCTCTTGTCTAATTGCCTGAGCTAGGACTTCCAACACAATATTGAACAAGAGGGTTGACAGTGGGCAGCCTTGTCTTGTTCCAGTTTCAGGGGAAATGATTCCAGTTTCTGCCCATTTAGCAATATGCTAGCTGTGGGTCTGTTGTAGATGGCACTTACTGTTTTGAGGTATGTTACTTCTATACCTAGATGTCTGAGTGTTTTTATCAAGGGATGCTGTATTTTATCAAAATATTTTTCAGG
>NW_007043313.1:0-811 GCF_000164805.1 Carlito syrichta | reverse complement strand
TTCGTTTGGTACGATCCCAAGTGTCTAACATTGTTTTAAGTTATGGGTATGAGGGAGCTGAAGAGAGTAGCTGCCGGTTCCAGTTTTCATAAAGGAGTCTCCTGTGTTTCTGTGATGATTATAATTTTGGTGTTTTACGTTTAGGTCTTTGATCCATTGAGAGTTAATGTGTATGGTGATAGTGAGGGGTCCTGTTTGAATCTTGTTCATGTAGTCAGACTTTTCCCAGCAACATGTACTGAATAGGTTCTCCATTCCTCAGTGGGTCCTGGAGGTTCCTTCAAAGATGAGTTGGGTGAGAATTTGAGGATTTCACTCTCTGTCCTGACCCATCAGCCTATGGACCTTTTCCAGTAGCAATACCAGGCTGTTTTGATTATTGTAAACTTATACTAAAGTTTCAAATGCGGAAAGTGAGAGTTCCTGCTGTGTATCTTTTGATAAGGATTCTTTCGGCTCTTCATGATTGTTTTAAATTTCATATGAATTCACTATTGTAATTTCCAGGTCTGAGAAGAATGATGTTAACTTATTGGTTTTGTCCCTGTTTCACTCGTTGGCCTAAACGGCTAATTTTTCAATTAAAAGATGTGAGCAAATTCAGGAAATCCAGCATGTCAGCTTGCCATTCAGGACATCAGCCTCAGAACTGTGACATCATAATGGGCGGGACCTTGACGACTGAGCAAGCCTTCAGTATCAAGGATTTATGTACAGTGCTCTGACAAGAGCGGAAGATATGGTGGATTTTCATTCCCAAGAATTGAAGGAAGCAAGGTGTTCACACCTATCCGAAAACGTCTGCACGGGT
>NW_007043312.1:0-513 GCF_000164805.1 Carlito syrichta | reverse complement strand
TAATTTTTAAATTTTATTGTAGAGAGCAGGTCACGCCAATTTGCCTGGGGTGTTCTCAAGCCCTCAGGCAGAGGCAATCCAGTCGCCCTGGCCTCCGAAACTGCTGGGATGACAGGCGGCGCTACTGAGCCCGCCCTCAGCTGAGAATGAAAAAATAACACATCAAGGGGATATTAATTGGCATTAAATAAATGAATAAGCAGTAGGAAGATGAGCTTTTAAAAATATCACAGTTCTCTCTAAAATTCAAACATGTTTAGTATGGATCATATTTAATTGTATATATTGTTTCTCCAGAGGCTCGCTAGTAGCTAAAAAGGGAAATACAAAGAAAACAAAAGGGATGTGGAGTTTGCTGGACAGACACTACCATGTGCATTTCAAGGAGGTATTCTTAAAGTCGTGAACAACTGACCTTTTGACCCCAAACAGTAAGGAAAGCATGCACTTTCCCTGCCACATGGAAATCTCGGAAATGATCCTAGTAATTTACACTCATACTGTTGATAACTT
>NW_007043311.1:0-760 GCF_000164805.1 Carlito syrichta | reverse complement strand
AATGTTTATTTTTATTCCACTGTGGTCCGAGAAGGTGCATGGTAGATTTTCAGTCGTTTTAAATTTGCTTATACTTGATTTGTGTCCAATTATGTGGTTGATCTTAGAATATGTTCCATGTGGTGATGAGTAGAATGTGTATTCTGTGGTCTTTGGATGGAGTGTTCTATAGGTATCAATTAAGTCCATTTGGTCCAGAGTCTCATTGAGGTTCCGGATCTCCTTGCTAATTTTTTGTCCTGATGATCTGTCTAAGGTTGTGAGTGGTGTATTAAAGTCCCCAGTTATTATGGTGTTAGAGTCAATGTCTTTCTTTAGTTTTCCTAGAAGTTGCTTTATGAATGTTGGTGCGCCTATGTTGGGTGCATATATGTTTAGGATAGATATTTCTTGTTGATGGAGTGAACCTTTTATCATTATGTAGTGGCCCTCTGTATCTTTTTAAATTTTTGATAGCTTAAATGGTATTTTGTCTGAAATTAGGATCGCGACTCCTCCTTTCTTTTGTGTTCCATTCGCCTGAAAATTTGTTTCCCATCCTCTTACTTTGAGTCTGTGTATGTCCTTTCTAGTGAGATGGGTCTCTTGAAGGCAGTATATTGTTGCCTGGTGATATTTTATCCATTTTGTCATTCTATGTCTTTTCAGTGGTGCGTTTAGTCCATTCACATTCAGACTAATTATTGAAATGTGAGAGTTCGTCCCTATCATGGAGTTCTTATTGAGTTATTGTTCTTCCACTTGGTTTTTTCTTTTTTTG
>NW_007043310.1:0-606 GCF_000164805.1 Carlito syrichta | reverse complement strand
CATGAACAAAAAAAGAAGTTTGACAAAGAAATAAAAACATTAAAAATAAAAATCCTAGAGAAGGGGATTATAATGACTAAACTTTAAAATTTAGTTGAAAGCATCACGAGCAAATTTCAATCAAAGCAGGAGAAAAGAAACCAGTGAGTTTGTAGTTGAAAATACTTGAAATTATACATCAGAGGAGCAAAAATAAAAACTAAAAAAAAAAAAAAAAAAATGAGGAAAAACAATGGAAATTATGAGACATTATCAAGAGAACTAACATTTTCATAGTATGAGTTAAAAGTGAGAAGAGAGAGAAAGGGGGCCAGAAAGTATATTTAAGGAAACAATGGTGGGATAGTCCTCAAATCTGGGGGAAGATGCCAATGTCCAGATACCAAAAGTACAGAGGTCTCCAATAAAATTCAACTCAAAAAGGAGTTCACCGACAATTACATAGTAATCAAACTATCAAACATCAAAGATAAAGAAAAAAAATCTGAGAGCAACAAGAGATTTAAAAACAAAACAAAAGCTATCACATAGAAGGGAGCCCCAATACAGTATTGGTGGATTTCTCAGCAGAAATCCTGCAGGCCAGGAGAGAGTTGGATGATATAT
>NW_007043309.1:0-722 GCF_000164805.1 Carlito syrichta | reverse complement strand
TCAAAGCCCGAAGTGCCCAGGCCATAAGAGATAAGATAGACAAGTGGGACCTCGTAAACTGACAAGCTTCTGCAAAGTCAAAGAAACCAACAAGAGAGTAAGGAGACAGCACACAAACTGGGAAAAAATATTTGCCAACCTTATGTCTGGCAAAGGCCTAGCATCTAGGATCTACAAGGAACTCAAATGTGCTGAAAGAAACAGACTCATTTCAAAGCGGGCAAAAGATATGAATAGACAGTTCACAAAAGATGTATGAGTAGTCAACAGATAAATGAAAGAATGCCTAGCCTCACTAGTTATAAAGAAATGCAACTTAAAACTAAATTGAAATACCACCTAACAACAGTCAGGATGACCATATCTCAAAAAATAACAGTTGCTGGAAAAGATGTGGTAAAAGGGAACACTTATACACTGTTGGTGGGAGTGTAAACTACCAGAAATTCTGTGGAAAACATTGTGATGATTACCAAAAGATCTAAAAATCAACCTTCCATATGACCCCACAGTACCCCTACTGGAAATATACCTGGAGCAACTCATATGACTTTATGAAAAAGATACCTGAACACTTATTTTTGTTGCAGCATTTTTAACAGTAGCAAAAACATTGAACTAACTATGCTGCCCATCAAAAAAGGACTAGATAACAATGTGGTACATACACCCAATGAAATATTACAGTCATAAAGAGAAATAAAATTATGAACTTACAACAC
>NW_007043308.1:0-1073 GCF_000164805.1 Carlito syrichta | reverse complement strand
AAACTTGCTTCCTTTTATTTCCTTACCTATGACACACTCTAGATGACTAAAGTAATCTGAATAAAATGTGATTGCTTTTTGATAGATTTAAAAAAATAGTTTAAATCAACATCGTTTATGAGTTTTATCCTAGCCCCAATTTAAACTGGAATATGAAATTGAATACTCTCCTCAGAGTAAATATTTTATAGGTCTTTGCCACAAATTTTCTATGCACAAAGTTCCAGGAGTATCTAAAGAAATGTCTTTTGAGAATAAAATTAATTGCCTTTTGATACAATTAAAGTAACAGGCAGAGTGAGTCACTGCAATTACATTACTCTTAAATTAAAACGTAAATACAAGTGTGGTGCAGGGTCTCCCTGTCTCAGATGACACTCTCCGACGTCAGTTCCTGGCTCAGCCCTCATGGCTGGTGCTGGGTGTTTATTAAGGGGCTGGTGGCCCTTGGCAGAGGGTGAGCTGCTGCACACACCAGAGCCATCAAATTGACATGGCCCATGCAGATGGCTCCATCCCGTTCATGGAAGCAGACAGGTCCCAGTTGGCCGGGACAAACATTTCAGTCATCCCTTAGAAAGTATCACTTTCAAAAGCTCGATTAAAAGATTATCTGTGTATAATATATCTGGGTTTACAAGGCATTCGGATTTCATCATTTCCAATTCCCAGTCCCCCAAACGAGCATGCTTACATTTGACATCACAAGTCGCCAGCCCATGAGGATTTTCCTTTGGTTTCCTCAAATGCTAATTATGTAACAAGTCTCATTCAGTTCATATGATTCACTTGAGCAGTAGGTACTTCGTTTACATTCAACAGTCAAAAGGGATGTGAAGCCTCTCTTATTCCTCCAAAACAATCATGCTGTGTGCCCAGCTCCTTTGTGTGCAGTGTTCACATCCACCAGCACTGTGAGTGAGATCGGACTCAGAGCCACCACCAGCAGGTCTGTTCTGTCCTGTGAATACAGAGGATGAGTATTAAGTCATTCGCTCACCAGCACAACTTGAGCAGATTTCTATATGCCTGTGAGAGTAGCCTCCAACTAAGAATGCACGCCGAAACTCTGA
>NW_007043307.1:0-769 GCF_000164805.1 Carlito syrichta | reverse complement strand
CCAGACGCATTTGCCAGTAACCACAGTGTGGCTGCACTTTGATGTGCTCTTTGAATCGACTCCTCTGATTTCCAGTGGAAAGGGTCGGTTGACTTTGAGCCTCCCTCCCTGATACTCAGATAAGGTCTTCTTCTGTGCTACCAGCCCTCTACTTGCTTCTCTGCCACCAAACTATGAACAAGGGGTCACAACATCAGGTCCCAGCAGACATGGGCAGGTGAAACACAACCAGTGAAATGGCATGCAACCTCTGATGGCTTATGGAAGGCATTTAAGGACGGTATTTCCCAAGTGCATTGCCCTTTTAAGTAGAATTTCTCCATGACTAAAATAATATTTGGTATCTTCAGTATCAGGCCCTGGCTCGAAAACAGTGTTTCCTCATCTTTTTTTTGACCCAAGTGACACACGCACACACACACACAGAGACACACACAAGTATTTTAAGACATAAGTCCAGTGTTTTACATCTCTGGATCATTTTTTGAGAATAAAATCTCAGAACCAAGACTTTTTTATTCCAGGAATCTCAATATTTAGTTGATAAATATATTTCCAAAATAGTTCTTAAAATCTTTATGGCAGTCTGCATTTCCTGTGGCAATGTAGATAAGAGTCTTTTATACCCTTGCCAGAATTTGAATTTAACTAAGTTTGTGACTTCACTGTGTGAAGTTCTTGTTTTTTAACTATCTTTTGTTTTTGAGTCAAAGTCTCACTCCATCGCCCAGTCTGGAGTGCAGGGGCATGCTCCTGGCCACCGCAGCCG
>NW_007043306.1:0-882 GCF_000164805.1 Carlito syrichta | reverse complement strand
GCCTCCCAAAGGCGCAGGATTACAGGATGAGCCACCCAGCCCAGCTTATCAGCTGTTTTCAATCAAATACTTAAAATATTACATGACTTTCCCTTGTAAAGCTCCTAATGTGGGAAAATATAGATTTTTTAAAATTAAAATATACTGACATTTGTGTTATAAAACCAGTTTTTTCATGATTTTTTGTTTTTAATAAACTTTACTGATTTCAGAACACATATTATTTGAAAAATCCTTACCTCATTAACAAGGGTAACTGCATAATCAACGTTTGTATACTTAACCCTGAATTGTACCCTACATATTTTATAATATAAAAAAGAAAGAAAAATCTTAACTATGGTGTATATTGCCACTGATTTGTTATCATCTATTACAAAAAGTTATCATTGCTTTATTACTATGAGATTAGTTGATAATGCTTCTTCCTCATACTGCCATTTTCTGGTTTTGTTGTCACAATTACATTACTTGCCTAACTCTAGGAGTATTCTAAATTTTTTAGTACTAGAATAGGCTGTATAAGATAGGGAGCATTTGTTTCTTAAATGTTTGCTGAAGTTTCCATTTGAAACCTTGGAATTTAAGGTAACAAAACTTTAGTTGTTACTATTCAGATTTGCCATTTCATCTTACATTTTTGAAAATATTTTTTTAAAGATTAATTTTTATCTATGTGTTTAAATTTACTTACATAAAATATTCACAGCATTCTCTTACTTTATTTGCTATCTTTGTTTAGCATATTTATTACTATTACTTTATCTAGATTTCCTTTTCACTTTTCTAATTTCTTTTTTTTTTTTTTTTTGAGTTGGAGTCTCACTCTGTCGCCCAGACTGGAGTGCAGTGGCCGCTCCTGGCCACCGCAGCCTCGACCTG
>NW_007043305.1:0-1421 GCF_000164805.1 Carlito syrichta | reverse complement strand
AGCAAAAAGACAGTTTTCTAAGAACCAGGAAGCTGCCAGATCCTTTGATCTTCTACTTCCCAGCCTCCAGAGCTGTGAGAAATAGGTTTCTGAATTTAATAAGCTACCCAGTCAGTGGTATTTTGTTAGAGTAGCCTTAATGAACTGACAATCACAAGAACTTTGCTCTTCCTTTGGTGGAATCTGTTACTGCTATTTTTACAGTACATTTAAAAAGAATCAAGGAAGCATATGGCCTTTGGAGACAGGTGTGGTAACAGTTTCTGGTTCCTTTACATGTGTGCTATCAACCCTTCAGCAAATTAATTACCCTCCCTGAGCCTCAATTTCCCAATCTATAAAAATGAGCATAACAGGCACTTCCTGAAGAGGGTATGAATATTATACAAAAGAATGTGCAGTTTCCAGCAGAGCAATAAGCACACCATAGGTTTTTTGAGAGCTTCCTTCCCTTCCCCTCCCTTCCAAGCCCTGCTCATTTCCCTCCCTTCACTGCTGAAGAACTGCAGCAAAGGAATATCCAGTGCCTAAAGTCATTTTGGTGTTTGTTAGTTCTATGATGATATTCTCATTTTCATTCTTGACATTGGAGATGTGTGCTTTCTCTCTCCTTTTCTAAATCAGTCTGGTTAGGGGATTACCAATTTTATTCATCTTTCCTAAAAAACCAATTTTATTTGATGTTGTTAATTTCTCTTTTCATCACTTTTCTATCTTATTATTTGTATTCTTATCCCATACTTATTATTTTTTTCTTTCTACTTACTATAGGTATACTTTGCTCTACCCTATGGTGGAAACTTTGAGCACTGTTTTAAGTCCCCCCCCATATGAGTATTTACACTTAGGCATGTTCCTCTAAGTACTGCTTTAGCTGCTCCTCACAAATTTTATGTTATGTTTTTGGATCATTCAATTCATAATATTTTATCATTTTCCTTTTGATTTCTTCTTTTACCCATCATTGCTTAGAAATGTATTTTTAATTACTGAATAAAAAATATGAATGTTTGGGTATTTTCCAGGTAGCTTTTAAATATTTAATTTAGTTCCACTGTTGTGAGACAACATACCATGTCAAATTTCCAACATTTAAATTTTACTAAAACATGTTAGTGGTATCACATGTGGCTGAAAATTCCATGTGCACTTAAAAAGAATGTGTGTTCTGCAGTTCGTTTGTTGTAGCACTGAGTTGCCATCTGGTATCATTTCCTTTCAATATGAAGAATTTTCTCCAGTATTTTTTGTGGTGCAGACCTAATGGCAGTGAATTCTTTCATTTTTTAGTTCATCTAAAAAGTTCCTATTTTTTCCTTCATTTTTGAAGGACAGCTCAACTGAATATAGACATCTGGGTCATTAGTATTTTCTTTCCTGTCTTTTAAAGATGTCCTTCTATTGTCTTCTAATTCCATGTT
>NW_007043304.1:0-1122 GCF_000164805.1 Carlito syrichta | reverse complement strand
ACATCACCCTCCAATGCCACATCCTCTCCCAAGTGCATGTGGTGCTGTCCACCCAGTGCAGTCTGGGCGTGCTGTTTCCCTGTGTCCTGTCTTGGCTGAAGAGTACAGACTATAGTTTAAAAAAAAAAAACTATGAACAAATTCCTTTTTTTTAACTATAGTTTGCCCCTCCAACGGTCTGAGGGACAGTGTACTGGCCCGCTGTTTTAAAAGTTTGAGGACCTCTGACTTAGAGTAAGTGCATACTGAATAATTAATATTAATTTTTTTAAAAATTCACATTTTTCGTTCTTTTCCTACAGCAGCATAAATCTTAAGTTTTTGGTATTAATGGGACATGGAAATTGATCAAGCTGAGAAATTGTGCTGAGTTAATGGCAACTAGATTTTATCTCAATTGTTTAATTACTCGGTTTTAGCAATAACTACCCGAAATGTTACTTAAAAAATAATTGAAAGATCATGTCTAGTTTCCATGAGAAATAAAGTTGTAATCAATTAGCATCATCTACCTTTCAATTGGCAGTGAAATACCATTGGGTCTTGTTGTCTTTTATCATAGTGATGCCTGGAAATGTCTTACTGAACACAAATTTACAGTAGTACTTAGCTGTATCTACATAGACTTGCTAAAAGTTGCCTTTGCTTCTTTATTTTTAATCAGGTCATATTTATAAGTCTGCCAACTTGCAGATGTAAGTAACTATTTACAAGTCAAGTTATCATTTATAAAATGCAGGGCCAGAATACATCTCTAAAGTTACTTGCATTTCAACAATATTATTATTCAATGATTTTAATTATAACTTGATTTAAAAACATAAAAGACCTTTTTATTATACTCAAAACCAATCAGCTAATGCATAATTATTGAATACTGTGATTAGGCAGTCTTCTACATACCCAGTGTATAGTAATGAATAAACAGACAAGATTTTTCTTTTAAGAAACTTGTATTTTGGTATATGTGTAGGGGTTAATGGAGTGACTGGGGGTGCATAAAGTACTAAACTTAAAAGTGAGATAACAAATAAACAAGTGTCATGTATTGTTATAATTATTTGACAGCAGGTGGGAGATGTTGACAATAGGAGTATAGAAAAAGCACAAGGAATATAAAGC
>NW_007043303.1:0-465 GCF_000164805.1 Carlito syrichta | reverse complement strand
TGCACTCCAGTCTAGGTGACAGAGTGAGACTCCAACTAAAAACAAAAAATAAATTAAAAAAATAAAATAAAATAAATAAATAAAATGAGATAAAATACAAAGCTATGTATTGACCATTTTTCACTGTTGAACCCGGGACTCTAATGAGAGAGATAGAGACCACAAAGAGCCAGCTCCGATGCAAACACACAAGGGTCTTTATTCAGGCTCGAGTCTGGGCTCACGCCCGAAGCAGCAGCTTCAGGGACGAGAGCCCCGATCCAGCATGGCAAGCAGTTTTTATACATCATTACAGAGGGAGGGGAAAGAACTTTAAACTTATTTTTACATGATAGGGTAATTTCTCCTAATGGATACGGGGGCACTTGGGATTGGTCTGGTCCGCTCTGCTACCTGTGATTGACTGGGGAGTTGCTAAATGAGCAGAGTGGAATGTCAGCAGGCAGGCTAAGCAAAGGAATGTCG
>NW_007043302.1:0-606 GCF_000164805.1 Carlito syrichta | reverse complement strand
TGACCCGGAATGGCGTATGATTTACTAACCACGTAAAGCTTTCGTTATTGTTAACGAGCACTGAAAAAAGAAATCGGCGGGATTATGCTTTGCAAGGAGTCTGCGGTAGGTAGAAACCGTGTACACTCAAGGGAGCAGGCAGAAGATAGGTCTTTCAACTGAAGCAGCCCAAGAGCAGGCCGGGGTCTGGCCAGCTGGAGACAGACATGAACTCGGCAGAGCCCAGGGAACCCAGAGACCAGACCGGAAGAAAGGCAACTCGACGGACTAAGCCTTTTTCCCGATGTGCGCTTCATGCGATACGGGTGAGAGACAGATCCCTAGAAGTTGCACGTCACGGGTCGACAAGGACAGACCACCTTTTACTCATTCTCCCGGTTCTGTGGACTCAGAAGACGGTGAGTCGAGTTACCAAGGGAAGAACGTCCGCCCAAGACCATGAGAGCACGCTTCGAGGCCTCTTTTATTATTATTCTTATTATTATTATTATTTCCCGGAGTCGGAGTCGCACTCCGTCGCCCAGACCGGAGTGCGGTGGCCGCTCCCGGCCACCGCAGCCTCGAGCTGCGGGGGTCCGGCGATCCTTCCGCCTCAGCCTCCCGAGG
>NW_007043301.1:0-808 GCF_000164805.1 Carlito syrichta | reverse complement strand
CCGTGCTTGATGTTTCAACAACAGAAAGTTGTACATTTGAAATTCCCCATTATGGAAACCATTACAAAACTCTAAACAGATGTTGTGAAACCTCTCAGTGTTCAGCCAATGTAATTTCTTAATCATAACTACAGTAGGTCAAGTCTGTTGTAAAAGTTACTTAAGCGAGAGCTCCTTGTTAAATTCTTGGGATAGACCAGTGGCTTGTCAAACTTCTTTGACCCCAACCCATATCAAGAAACATGTTTTACCTGTGCCCAAATACACAGTTATCTGTACGCAGATCAAAAACAAAGGAAAAAAAATCTGGTCAACAGGCCTCTCCCACTAACTTGCTGGGGGAATGTAGTCTGGGACAGTCATGTATTTGGGGGAAATGTAAACACAAGTGAGTGTGAGATTCCTGTCCTAGAACGGTTTATTGTGCTCTCCTCTCTCTGGGTTGTTCACAAGCTGGAATGCTCATTTGCTGTGATTGTAGGTGGAGCAGTTACTTTCTTGCTCAGGGGATCCCTGAGCATCCAAATCAGTGCCCAGAATCTACTCTTAATAGTAAGAAGAAAGACAGTGCAGTGAGGTGGTTAGAGCACAGGGTGTGGAGTTAATCATATTTAGACTCAAATCCCAGGTCTGTCCCTTACTAGCTGTGGGATACCAAGATACCACCAGCCTTGCTAGCCTCCGAGTTCTCATAGTTAAACCTCAAGGACTGACTGTGGGTGTTCCAGGTTGTAAAGGATTGGGAACTACCTGCATGTAGAGCACATAGCTAGTGGTAGTCATTCTTATTGTCTGCTTGACCAGTTCG
>NW_007043300.1:0-576 GCF_000164805.1 Carlito syrichta | reverse complement strand
CAATGGCCTATATGGTAAACTTGAAATAGCCAATGCCAGCTCGGTTTGTTTTTTCATTCACTAGAGTAAGTTTTTGTATTTCTCTGTCTGTCTTTACCAAGTCCCTTAAAAGGATCATAGCCTATCTACAGCATTTGTGCTGAAGTTTTAATCGTTAGGGCTATATAAATGCATGCTTATTTGAGTAAGAATATCTCTTCCCCATAATGTAAAGGGGATAGATGGGCAAAAAGTTTTTGAAGTCTCATTTGTCCAATTTAGAATTTTTAGAGTTATTGGCTACTGAGGGTACTCGACCAATGCCTATGAGTCCTAAAGGAGCTTCTTGAGTAGACAAAGAAGCAGGCCAACTTTCCCGGTAATACAGGAAACATCGGCTCCGGTGTCCAATAAGCCTTTAATCTTAATTCCTTATATATATACGTCTTCTAGAGTTCTAGGGTTAGTAACCTCCTGAACCCAAAAAACAACATCGCTAGAGTCACCTCTAGGCAGGTTAGTTAATTTTACCTGCTTTGTGATAAGGCAAGAGCAGCAACTGGGCTTTTCTCTGACCTTTGTTAAACTGCACAGTTT
>NW_007043299.1:0-624 GCF_000164805.1 Carlito syrichta | reverse complement strand
CCACAATTCATAATGAAGTCATGTGTAGTTGATGAATGAAAATCACATCTAAATCTGATTAGGTTTTTAAAATATACTTTTAAAATGAGTATGTATGTGTGTGTGTATATATATATATATATATATAGAGAGAGAGAGAGAGAGAGAGAGAGAGAGAGAGAGAGAATATATTTTTTTTGAGTCAGAGTCTCTGTTGTCCAGATCTGGAGTGCAGTGGCACCATCATGGCTTAACACAGCCTTGACATTCTGGGCTCAGGTGATCTTTCTGCCTCAGCCTCCTGAGTAGCTGGGATTAAAGGCATATGCCCCCATGTCTGGATACTTTTTTTAGATATTAGACGAGATCGTGCTATGTTGCCCAGGTTGGTCTCAAACTACCGGCCTCAAGGGATCCTCCTGCCTTGGCCTTCTAAAGTTTTGGGATTACAGATGTGAGCCACTGAGCCCAGCTGAGGTATAATTTTAAACATGGCAAAGTCCACCACACTTGAATGTATAGCTCAATAAATTTTTACATATGTGTAAGCCTATGTAAACATCACTCAGTTGAAGTATTTCTAATGCCCCAGAAAATTTCTTTGTGCTCCTTTCCCATCCATGTCCCTCAAGGGTAACCAGTATT
>NW_007043298.1:0-742 GCF_000164805.1 Carlito syrichta | reverse complement strand
GATATAAAATAATTCTGCTGTGCATTTTTCATAGGATATAATAAGATTTTATTTTAGACTGTCACTTCCTAATATTGAAAATTATGTTGTCTTATAATACACTGTTTACTATTCATATGTACACACTTGATGTTATATCCTTGTCTCCAAGGCGACCTTCTGAATAGGCCTTCATAGGCCTCAGCTGTGTGGTTACATATGTTGGCTCCCAACACTGGCCATTATAGGTACAGACATATTTGTTGATTTAACAAAGTTCTGACTGGGATGAATAACAACGGAAGACTTTTATGTCTTGCCAGATAGTTTATACACATTTACATGTTGGGCATGTGGGGGAAGCAATAGACATCCAAATTCAAAAGAAGTACATAAAAGCACAAGAAAGCTTTCTGTTATAAGAAAGAACAGAAATGCTAGTGAGACATTTTCCCAACATGTCCAATTTGTAGGGATCAACTCTGTCAGTCCTATAGCAAATAAAGTCAGCCCTATAGCAAATAAAATGACAAAGAGTATAGCAGTTGGCAAATACAAAGGCTGACAAAGCAAAACAATGGTTTATCAGTAAGGTGCTGATTCTGTTGAATCCTCAAGCTTCTGCCATGACTAGATCAGTCAGCGTCTGGAGTGTGGTTGAAGCAAGGTAGATGGATCCTTCAACTTCAACCATGCATAGACTAACCAGCCCCGGAGTGGCTAGAGCAGGGCTTGGGGAATTCATCTTGGGTTTTCTGTTGGC
>NW_007043297.1:0-752 GCF_000164805.1 Carlito syrichta | reverse complement strand
TCTGACACCATTTCTCCAGAGAAGAGGGCAGCCATGAGTCGTAGCAGCCATCATTCACAGTAGCTGAGAGACAGGGGAACTGGTCTAATAAAGGGAATCTGAGAGAAACACCAATACCAGGCTCATACAAAGGATGCGTCTTCTGAAGTCAGCTATGTGCCTCCTCCTGCTGCTTTATGGAGAATATATTTGAAAACAAGGGGTAACCTCTTGAAAAGGGATGTTCATTGTCTCTCTAGCTTGACTAATATGTCATGGTTTCTTAGGAAGGGAGAGTTTTCTTAGCTTCCAACCTTGGCTTAAGTTGTATTTATAATAACTTTGCTTAAATATATATAAACTTAAAAGCACTGATAAACATCGTATGCTTATATTTCTTAAAATGGCATGAAACCAAAGCAAATTAAAAATTAAAAATTTAAGAGTATGACACGATAAAAACTCAAATTGACAATATAAATTCAATGTGATGAATGATGCTGTTTTGCTGTAACTAAATTAACAATCTCAAAGTAAATATGTAACTGTGAAATTGCACAGATTACCTTGTATATCTGACATAGCCTATGTTATCTGATGTCATGGTAAGGACCAACTATCCACCACTCTTCTTGAATAGAAATCTGCCTGGGGAAGGGGGGCACACCTCATCAACAAGGGTACCTGCACAGTGAATATTTGTATACCTAACCCTGAAATGTACCCCAAAATTTTAAAATAAAAAAAATTTTAAAGTTAAAAAAGAACTTTTG
>NW_007043296.1:0-853 GCF_000164805.1 Carlito syrichta | reverse complement strand
ATAATTCTTATAACCTACTACATTTCTATACTGCCGTATGATTGTATATCAAGTACGTATGAACTTATCCTTAACCTAAAATATTATCACAACTTCTATAAATCTCAAATATCTAAACTATTGTCTTTTATACTTTATTAATTACTTATCTTATAATATCATGTCTAAATTCTAATACAACTATTATCCTACTATAATCTATTACAAACCTTATCATTAGTACTAATAAGTATAAAAATTATGAACTTACTCTATGTTCTATAAAACTTAATTCAATGACATTTTAACCTAAAACCTAAATCTGATTGCCTATTACACGGAAACTACCTACGTCTCAGAACCTGCCATGCCACTTAAAACAATGAACTGCACAGTTGCCATAATGACAGCCGGGGACTGAAGCAAGCTGAAAGTTACTGCACGTGCAAAAACCAAGAACGTTCTGCTTGACCAAAAGCAACATAATACAACTATTATCACAGTTATAACGTCTAATCATAACCCCAAATGAAACTACATACTGGAACAAAAGCTAATCAATCAGTTTACCAGGAAATAACAGCTAAAAAATTTTAAGAAGAAAAACAGTTTAGAAAGAAAAAGAGATATAAAATAATTCTGCTGTGCATTTTTCATAGGATATAATAAGATTTTATTTTAGACTGTCACTTCCTAATATTGAAAATTCTGTTGTCTTATAATACACTGGTTACTATTCATATGTACACATTTGATATTATATCCTTGTCTCAGAGGCGACCTTCTGAATAGGCCTTCATAGGCCTCAGCTGTGTGGTTACATATGTTGGCTCCCAACAGATCATTGCTTTTAATGGATTCTCACAGGGATCGG
>NW_007043295.1:0-355 GCF_000164805.1 Carlito syrichta | reverse complement strand
CAAGCCCCTATATCAACCCCAAGCAAAATCCAGAAAACCTTGTGTGAGGGCAGGCCTCAGCGGGAGGATTGACTCCGGGCTAGAGTTCACGTCCAGGCCTGAAGACCAGGATGTCGACCTAATGGAAAGACTGTGGTTGCAGCAGTTTAGCAAGTCCAGGCAGAGAGGAATGCTCAAGTTGGGTGGTTTGAGAGCAGCCTGGGTAAACTAGGGAGGAAGGAAAGAAAGAAAGAAAGAAAGAAAGAAAGAAAGAAAGAAAGAAAGAAAGAAAGAAAGAAAGAAAGAAAGAAAGAAAGGAATGAAGGAAGGAAGGAAGGAAGGAAGGAAGGAAGGAAGGAAGGAAGAAAGGAAGGAG
>NW_007043294.1:0-704 GCF_000164805.1 Carlito syrichta | reverse complement strand
TTTTCTAAACTCAGAAACTTAAAGGAAGACATAAGCAAGAAGCCTGGTAATTACTAAAAGCAGAAATATTATAAAACAAATAGGGAGGGAGTTGGGATGCCTTTCATAAGAAAACTTACAATTAATAACATGTTTGACTTGGGCACGAAATATAGCAGGCTTTCCCCTTTCCCTGTAAGGAGAGCTTTCCATTTTATCAGAGGTTTTATAGTTCCTTCTGGATTTCAATGTCTAGCCATAGCTGAATAGCCTGAAGGGTCCAAATTTAAAAGATTAATAACAAATAAAGCGTGATTCAAGATGTGGTGAGGAGAGCTATAATTGAACCCCTCTCTTGTAACTTAATTGATTTTTTTGCAGTTTGGTGACCTCTTTCAACTATGGCTTGATTTGTGGATTGTAGGGAATTTCAGTGGAATGAAAAATAGTAAATTGGGAGCAAAATTTCTGGAAAGATTTAGATGTATATGCAGGACCGTTATTGGTTTTCAGTTGCTTTGGCTTACCTAGCTGTGAAAAGCAAAATAATAAATGTTGTGCCACGTCCTTGTAGGCTTCTCCAGTTTTTCCTGAAGCTAAAATAACTAGAGAAAATGTATCCACAGTCACATGCAAATAAGACAATTTTCTAAAGCTGGGAAAGTGAGTTACTTGCATTTGCCATAGCACGTTAGGACTTAGTCCTCGAGAGTTGACTCCTCCTG
>NW_007043293.1:0-685 GCF_000164805.1 Carlito syrichta | reverse complement strand
ATTGACTAGCTAGCCAGCTGATTAACTAGCTGACTTAACTTGCTAGCTACCTAGCTAGCCAGCTGATTTAACTACCTGTTTCAACTAGGTAGCTGCCTAGCTAGCTATCATATAGCTAGTTGACTTAACCAGCTGATTTAACTAGCTAAATAGCTGATATATCTAACTGACTTAACTAGTTAGATTCCTAGCAAGCCAGTTGACTTAGCTAGCTGAAATAAATAGCGAGCCAACTGGCATCCCATATCACCTAACTAGCTTTTTATCTATCTAGCATCTGACCTGACAACTGGCTTAATATGTTGAGTTAACTAGCTACTCAACTGGTTAGCCTACTGACTAAGCTAGCTGAATTAACTTCTGGCCAGCTGGCTAGCCTGTTGGCTTAATTGCCTAGCTATCTAGCTAGCTAGCGGCCTTGCCAGTTGACTTAACTAGCTGACTTAACTAAGTAGCCAGCTAGCTAGCCACCACACTTTAATAGCTATCTACCTACCTAGACAGCTGAATAGCCAGCTGACTTATCTAACTCACATAACTACATAGCCTGATGACTAGCCAACTGACTTAACAAGTTACCTACCTACATAACCTGCTGTCTTGCCAGCTGACTTAATTACCTAACTACCTAATGAATCTGTTAGCCAGAAAGCTGACTTAACTAGGTGACTTAACTAGCTTGCCT
>NW_007043292.1:0-559 GCF_000164805.1 Carlito syrichta | reverse complement strand
TTTAAACATCATACCCACACAGCTGGGGCACAACTGAGAGGGACAAACCCAGGCAGATCCTGGACATCAATCAAATAGGAGAACTCCATTCCAGGATAGGCCTGGCTGGGGCACCCCCTCGAGTAGCAAGTACATACCTGGGGAAGAGACAATTCTGCACCTCCCCACCAGAAGGGATCTCCCTGACAACAAGAGAGTAGGAAGGGAGGACTGCAGCCCCACTCACCCCCACTGCCCCTCTCCATCCCCTGCTCCAGACACTGGGGAGAGAGTGAAAGAGGTGGAAACTCTGCAGGAGATAGAAGTGCAGAGGAGAGGAACAATCCAGAGCTTGCTACAAGAGAGCAGGGATTTTTTATAATTTTTAGTTTTTAAAATTTTTTGCCTGTTTGTTTGTTAGTTCATCTATTTTTAAAATATTTTTCTTGCCAGGTTCGGTGGCTCAGCCTGTAATCCCGCGCCTTTGGGAGGCTGAGGTGAGTGGATTGCCTGAGCCCGCGGGTTCGAGACCCGCCTGGGCAGCGAGACCTCATCTCTACAATAAATCAAAAAATCAGCC
>NW_007043291.1:0-2355 GCF_000164805.1 Carlito syrichta | reverse complement strand
GACTCAGACTCATGTGTTGCAGCATGCACCAAGTGAGAATAACATAGATAGCCCCTAAAGAGCGCTGCACATTTGAAAAGCTCCTTCCCCGGGAAGATGCACATGCACAACAAGCCTCACAGAGGCCGTCTACGCTTATTCAGCAAGGCCAACGCGAGAGTGACTGCATTTTCTAGCCTAGAGAAACGCCAAGGGGTAAAACGTTTCAGGGCTCAAACAGAAGGCAAGCACTGCTTTTCTACAAGTGAGTGTGTAGCACTCATTTCACTCAGTCTGACATCATTGACATGCTCATTCCTACATGTGAAGTATCGACATAACATGCTCGGCTATGCTCATTCAAGCCGTACCTTGAGAATCGTGTATTACACCGTACAGCACACAAGAATCAAACTACTGGAAAATACATCACAATGCAGTAAACATTTGACACAGCATTCCCCAAGAAGATGCACACTCACAGCCAGCAAGCCAAGCCTGTCAGCTCTTCCTCGTAAATGCCAACGGAAGAGCAATGGCTTTGGATAGGAGACGGACAGGTCAAATCAAAAACACTTTAGAATTCAGTAGGTGAACAAATCATGATTTCCCAAAGATGACAGCGAACCGGTCATGTCGCTCAGTGTGGCACCATGGAGTTGTGCACTTTGTATACAGGAAACGTTGCATACAGCTCTGCTAGGCCTTTGCATTCAATGTAGGATAATACACGCTGAAAAACAGGGAGAATCAGGCGTCACGCCAAAGACCAAGCCACTGTAATACTTGTTGCCCCCCCATTCAGTGACGTGCCGTTTGGAGGAATGTCTCCCATGGAAGACTGTTGTTTTCCGGAAAGCAAACAATGGCTCTCGGGCCTCGTTGGCAAATGAACCCGCAGAGCCATTGTATTCCGTGTGAGACGCCCGTGTCAAAAGAGAAAACTTTTCAGCATTCTCCGCTGAATGAAGCATGCTTGGCTACCCATGGCTGTGGAGATCTGGATCCAGTCAGTGCAGCAGCTGAAGTTGCACTCTGGTCACCAAATGCTCCCCGCCTAGTATAGTGCATATACAGGAGAGCTCTGAGAATCAGGGAGGAGAGCACGCACAAAGCCAGTGTATACAGACTGCCAATGAAGTGCAGTGCAGCGCAGGCTTCAATAGCGTGTCCCCAGGAAGACCCAGCTTCACCCCCAGTGTAACAGAGGCTCTCCGTGCTTACTCGCAATGAAAACGGCACAGCCTTGGTAGTCCTTATTAGGTTTAAACGCCATAGGGAAAAACAACTTAGAATTCTCCCCATCCACACATAATGCTCTCCTGCTCCTGACTGTGGAGCACTTGTGTCACTCATTGCGGCACTATGCTTGCAGATTTCTCTCCGTGAAACACGGAGGTTTCACGCTCGTACGCAAAGGCCCTCTATGGAAAGGAACACAAATCAAGGGGAAAGAGTGAGAATGAGGTTTACAGCAGGCGGCAATGAAGAATAATAGTCACAGCAAAGAGGTGACACTGCAGCACACATTGGGCACAGACTTAAGCCAGGAAGGTGCCCGTGCACCCCAGGCCTAAGAAAGGCCACTCCCACCAGCAATCCACAGTCTCATTGCTTTCCCTGACAGGAGAAGGTGTCAAGAAAGAGCAATTCAGAATTCCCCCGGGTCACACATAATGCCTTCCCACAAGTAACTGTGAATGTCTCAGATCCCTCATTGTGGCACAGGGGAGATGAGCATTCCCGCATGGGAGAGGTTGACAAGCCGCACGCCAAAGCAGTCACCCTGTAGAGCGTAAGATACACGAAAGGGAACAAGTGGGAAGGAGGAATGACAGCACGCACACTCAGTGCCAGAACCTCACAGTGCAGCACACTTCTCACACAGCACTTTCCAAGGGAGACAGACATTCAAAACAAGCACCACCAAGGCAGTCAGCTCTTTTCCGTCAATGCGTTTGGCAGAGCAATTGTGTATCCTCCCACACAAAAATTTGAAAGGGAGAAACATTTCAGAATGCACCCAGGGAATTCACCAAGTAATGCCTTCTTGCTCCACTGTGGGGTTCCCATCGCCCCCTGGGTGGCAGCGTAGAGCTGCACATGGGCAAAGCGTGTCCCATGAGAGAACTCTTAGTTCAAACACAGGCGCTCTGCACAGCCGAAGTCCAAATGAGAAGAAAACCGCGAGACTCAGACTCATGTGTTGCAGCATGCACCAAGTGAGAATAACATAGATAGCCCCTAAAGAGCGCTGCACATTTTGAAAAGCTCCTTCCCCGGGAAGATGCACATGCACAACAAGCCTCACAGAGGCCGTCTACGCTTATTCAGCAAGGCCAACGCGAGAGTGACTGCATTTCCTAGCCTGGTTAA
>NW_007043290.1:0-687 GCF_000164805.1 Carlito syrichta | reverse complement strand
TGTGGGGTGTCCCCCTGCTGTCTTGAATGATTTCTTTTGCTTTGCAGAAAGTTCATCAGTTTGATGAGGTCCCACTTGTATACCTTATTTCTTTTTTTTTGAGTTGGAGTCTCACTCTGTCACCCAGGCTGGAGTGCAGTGGCCACTCCTGGCCACCGCAGCCTCGACCTGCTGGGCTCTGGCGATCCTTTGGTAGGATGGACATTTCAACAATGTTGATTCTTCCTATCCCGAGCATGGAATATTTTTCCATTTGTTTGTATCTTTTTAATTTCTTTGAGCAGTGTTTTGTAGTTCTCATTGTAAAGGTCTTTCACTTCTCTGGTTAGGAAGATGCTGAGGTATTTCATTTTGTGTGTGGCTATTGTGAATGGGATTGTGCTTTTTATTTGGTTTTCTGCCTACTTGTTTTTGGTGTATAAGAATGCACCTGTCTTTTGCATTATATTTTGTACCCTGAGACATTTTCAAAGTCCTTTATCAGTGCAAGCAGGTTTTAGACAGATTCTTTTGTATTTTCAAGGTATAGGATAATATCATCAACAAAGAGGGATAACTTGACTTCTTGTTTTCCTATTTGGATACCCTGGATTTCCTTCTCTTGTCTAATTGCCCTAACTAGGACTTCCAATACAATGTTAAACAAGAGGAGTGAGAGTAGGCAAACTTGTCTTCTTCCAGTTTTCA
>NW_007043289.1:2442-2843 GCF_000164805.1 Carlito syrichta | reverse complement strand
CATTCTGAATATATTGGATCCACATTTATAAATGGTGAGGGTGAGGTTCAGAGAGACCAAACCGAAGCCCAAGGCTGACTAGTACGCACACCTGGGTGGGGTGAAGGAGAAGCTTACAGCTTTCAACACAAGAGAGCTTGTGTGCATCTTGGAGCCCAGAGCACTCTATGGAGGATATTCGCTGCCTTTTTGGCTTTGCATATTCAGATTTGAAAAACAACTTATGATAATTAGTACATTAATTAGAGATGGACATCGACCATATAATGTGACACAAAATGGCAAACAACAAGAGAAGCAGAATGGATATTTATTAAAATTAAAAATAGCCAGTAGCCGGGCTCGGTGGCTCAGTCTGTAATCCCGCGCCTTTGGGAGGGTGAGGTGAGTGGATTGACTGA
>NW_007043289.1:0-716 GCF_000164805.1 Carlito syrichta | reverse complement strand
TTTTTTTTTTTGAGTTAGAGTCTCACTCTGTCGCCCAGACTGGAGTGCAGTGGCTGCTCCCGGCCACTGCAGCCTCAATCTGCTGGGCTCCGGCGATCCTTCTGCCTCAGCCTTCCAAGTAACTGGAACTACAGGTGTATGCTACTACACCCGGCTAGTATTTTTATTTATTGTAGAGATGAGGTCTCACCAAGTTGCCCAGGCAGGTCTTGAACTCGTGAGTTCAGGCAATCCACTCACCTCAGCCTCCCAGTGTGTGGGATTACAGCCTGAGCCACTGATCCTGGCTCAGTCTTTCCTTTTAAGCCATTCATTTGTCATTGTTTCCTCAACTAATTATTTCAGGAATCCCATTGCAACAAAACATTATTTTTTCTAAATCACATGCATGTCCATCACACCTGCATGAAGGTAACAGAGTAAATGCCAGAAGTCACAGATGGGGGCAATAAAGAACTGATTGGACAACATGAGGGACAGAATAAGTCAATTTTCCACATTTATTCCCATTTGCTGTTTTCTTGACTTTGAGATCACTTATTTTAGAAGGGTGCATTTTAACATTGGAGTTTTGCCATGTTATTTCACTTCTTTGACTTTTATCATTTGATATTGCTCAATCAGTTCACTTGTTTACATCTTTTCCATAAATCACATGTAAGTCTCTGAAGCTCAGAAAAGTGTGCCAAGCCCCTAGATACGTAGTTCTTAACCCC
>NW_007043288.1:0-757 GCF_000164805.1 Carlito syrichta | reverse complement strand
AAGCCCCGGGAACCCAGTGAGAGGTAGAGCCTGCCAATTCAACAGCTCACAGATCAGTCCCCTCCCTCTTATCCTGTTCCAACAGGGAATATACATGATACTGGCTACTCTTTTTTTTTTTGAGTTAGAGTATCACTCTGTCGCCCAGACTGGAGTGCAGTGGCCACTCCCAGCCACCGCAGCCTCCCAAAGGCTGGGCTCTGGCGATCCTTCCGCCTCAGCCTTCCAAGTAGCTGGAACTACAGGCGTGCGCTACCATGTCTGGCTAGTTTTTGATTTATTATGGAGACAAGGTCTCACTAAGTTGCCCGGGCGGGTCGCGAACCCGCAGGCTCAGGCAATCCTCTCGCCTCGGCCTCCCAAAGTGCTGGGATTACAGGCTGAGCCACCGAGTCCGGCCCGGGCTACTCTTTAAAAACTATTTTCCAAACTGAGGGTCATAACTCATGAGAAGGCCTTAAAACTGATTTGGTAGGTTGCGATTCGTATACATATTTTTAAATACATTAGAATAAAAACAGAGTGACAGTAAAGGTAACTACTCTTTTATAAACTTTGGTTTCAAAGTGAGTGTGAGAGTGTGTGTTTGTGTGTGTGTGTCTGTGTGTGTGTGTGTGTGTATGTATGCATATGAGTGTCCTGGATTACATGTGTAAATTTATTTCTTACTATGGTTCACTGTGAAAAACTATCACCAAAGATAGTGCTGGCTCAAAGCACAAATAGGTCCAAGAAGAAGTAAGCAAGAAATACACAC
>NW_007043287.1:0-463 GCF_000164805.1 Carlito syrichta | reverse complement strand
CGCCTGTAATTCCGGCTACTCAGAAGACTGAGGCGGAAGGATCGCCGGAGCCCAGCAGGTCGAGGCTGCGGTGGCCGGGAGCCACCACTGCACTCCAGTCTGGGCGACCGAGTGAGACTCCAACTCAAAAATAAATAAATAAAGTCATCTTAATATTACAGCCCCTACTATGCACTCCATCACTACAAGAAACATAGCTGAAAAGAAGAAATAGTATATTGCTATGAAAGTCAACATGCTATAAATGTTTTGAAATGATTTTGATAAACAGATTGGAATGACAGACATACATTTCAGACCATGCTGTCCGTCCAAGAATTTTCTCATTTCCTTTCTTATTTTTTTTTTTTGTTAGTCTAATGAAGAAAATATGCTAATTCAGTTGACAAATATTTAGTGTAAGACTGCTATACGCCAGGCAATGTTCTAAATTCTGGTACTCAGGGAATAAGCGGTAGATAAC
>NW_007043286.1:0-1535 GCF_000164805.1 Carlito syrichta | reverse complement strand
TCTTTAGCACAGGACACTGCCAAGCCTGTGAGAGGACTTGCTGAATTATGTTGTTAATAAATAACTTAGGGGCAATTATTTCTCCTCCAGTCCCTAAAAAGTCTCCTTTATTCATACCTCAATGTGGCTGAAATCAAACAATTAACAACTTGCATCCTTTGGCTCAAGCCAGTGTTTTACAGATTTGCCAACTCCCAAGAATGATCAGGGTGTTTGTTAGAATCACAGATTCTTGAGCTCACACAAGGCAGACTCTTGAATGAGCCTCCAGTGGGGTTGTGGCCATTTGCATTTGTGGCCAAAAATACTGGTAATTCTTTGTATATATAACTCGATTTAGGAGATATTTTAGTCCCCTACTAAAATGTGAGTGCCTTTGGGAAGAAAGCAACATAGTAAACTTTATTAACTATTTATGCTTTAATGTAAAGTACCAAATAATTAGTGGAAGGGGTGGGGAAAAAGAAAAAGGTAATGGTATGTGACAAGTTTTGATTTTTATAAAATATTTTCTGGGTATGAAGCCATTTGACAGCCAATCCCACTGTAATCCAAATGCTTACCTAATAAAGTGGCTTCAACAGGCAAATCTTCCACTAATTATATTACACAATGTGCAATTTTTAATAAGTAGTATCTTCAATTTTTCTAGTAGTTCAATAGTGACAATACCAAATATCAATCTAATTTGGGGACTTATATAAAAATAAAGTCAAGATGAATAAACTTTTTAAACAAGGAACACTTCGAGATAAATTATATCTGCAGTTTATTTTATTAAAAAAATCTTTAAATCAGAAAATGAAATATGACACTGTGCATATACACCTTTTTTTCTCTCATAATCACAGAATTTCTTATTTGGGTTAAAATTTCAAAAATACTTTGGTGTAGGCATGGTGTGATCTAGCTGCAGTGTTAGAGTTTACAAAGATTGCGAGTAAGACACTTGAAACTGATTTATCTTCTTTGCTTGACTGCCCACATAACCACTGCACGGCAACCACAACTTTGTAAAAACGACTTTGTGTCATTATGCCCAGCAATGTATCCTTAAAGACACACGGCAGCAGGGGCACACAGAAATTCCTTACACAATGAAAAAGTCTATCGTCCAATTCCTTGGAAGTACATTTATTCTTCTCACCTTCTCTTTTCTTAGCAACAGCCTAGCTGGGGCTAACTGTCCACTCAGAAGCTAGCTTACCCCCATCATTCTGTGCTCCGAATTGCTCCTTTCTCCTCCCATTTGTGCCGTGAAACTCTAGAGGGAGGAAGGGAGGGGAGAGGGTTGGAAGGGATAGGGTGGAACAGACCCCCACGATCTTGAGTGCGCTCAGAATCAAACACCTACATCTCCACGGGGCCGTCCACCGCACCCATCACCGAGACCAGGCCACATCCCAATACACTCACAAGCCTCTCTCATCTTCACCTCAGCAAAAGGGCACCACCGGGTGCTGAGATTTAAAACCTAGCAGTCACTCTTGATGGTTCTTTTCCTTGCTCTCCAAATCCAGTTCATCAGCAAGGCT
>NW_007043285.1:0-397 GCF_000164805.1 Carlito syrichta | reverse complement strand
AAAATAAAAAATAAAAAAAGTAAAATATACTGTATTGATTTAAACACGTATCAGTAAGCTGAAGAGGGAAGATCTCTTGAACCTAGGAGTTCAATACTAGCCTGGGCAACACAGCGAGACCCTGATCCTAAAAATAAAAAAAAAAATATATATATATATATATATATATATTACCCTTGTCATTTCCAGGTCTGAGAAGAATGCTATTAGTAAAATAATTTTTTTAAAAAGTAGTACTTTATGGTAGGTTTTAGCATGGGAATTAAAAAGCCCTGATACTTTAACTGAAATAACTAAGGCAGTTCTGCACAATGGAAGAAACCCAAATTGTAGTTAGTTGGATTTTGCTTTGGAAAGGTATTCCTCCCCTTGTGAATATGTGACAATGGAAAGGTTC
>NW_007043284.1:0-759 GCF_000164805.1 Carlito syrichta | reverse complement strand
TAAACACAGAAACACCATTTGAAAGTAAACAAGTGTTCTAGGTCAGGGTGTGTAGAAGGAATTCATTAACTCAAGTTTGCACCTTTGCACTTGAGGGACCTTGACCAGATGTTCAGAGGTTGCATGGCTGAGTACAGAACCATGTGACTCTGGCTGGAACTTCTCATAAATTAAGACATTTTTATTTAAAATATGATTGTCTTTCTATAAAAAAGAATGGGTCATCATTAATTTGGTTCCTCTTCAAGGTTTCCAGTACCCTAAGTTCAAATAACAGATAAAAATGGCCACTTCCCCCATTTATTTCCCCAGGGAAAGGCAACTCAGCGATTTTGGCAGGAAAATAACCTGCTCTTCAATCAACTTTTGACTTTGTGTAGACTTCCTGTTTTTCCTGATTAAGCTATTATCCCACTGAAGAGTTCTGGATGGTTTGTGGTGTGTGTATGTGTGTGTATGTGTGTGTGTGTGTGTGTGTGTGTGTGTGTGTGTGTGTGTGTGTGTGTGCATTTATAACATCAAATAGGGACCTTTTGATGAGAGTGAGGACTTCATTGGTAATGATCTGGCTATTGTAAATGTTTACTTTCAACCAGAAAGAGGGAATAAACTGTCAAGTGGTGTTTAAAATCTCTGCAGATAAATTCCTAGCTAGTGTAGACATTCTGCATTCTGCCATCCAGAGGAGTAGAAATCAGATTAAAAACTACTCAACCAGCCAAGAAACAGAATATTATCCCCTACCCAAAGAGTTTGGCT
>NW_007043283.1:0-721 GCF_000164805.1 Carlito syrichta | reverse complement strand
ATCCGGCAATTGCAATACTGGTCTCCAATTCAAAATGAAAGAAAGTATTGTATGAAAAAGATGCCTGGAAGTGGGAGGACCATGATGGCCTACTGAAGACATTGCACATTTGCCATTCTCAGCAAAGAAATGTATATGGAGAAGCAGACACAGAGCTTTCAGGGTTGACCTGAAAACACAAGCAGAGGTTTATTGGACAGTCCCATGGGAATATGTTCTCATCCAAGTGCTTGACACTACTAGAAGGGGCCCAGGAGAGCACTCATGGAGAAGGAAGGTATGAGTGAAAGTGACAACTTTTCTTCTTTAGGCATCACATGCAAGCCTCTGCAGCCCCGATCAAGGAGAGACAGCCCCGGCCTTCTACCTGCACTGCTCACACATCCAGCAAGGTGCCGGGTGCTGTCATGAATCAGGACAGAGGCACTGGCAGTTATCCACATGAAGACCAGGGAATCCCAGGTCCTGAGGACCGCTGGACCCAGTGCCCTTCTTCTTCCCTATTAAGAGGTTCAGTGGGAAAATCACTTTGGGAGTGGTCTGCATTGCATTCGCTCTTCCTGCTCCCTGCCTCTCCAGATTCCAGCAGGTGCTGTACACCCACTTTATAAATATTTCTGTGATATCAACATCTGTTGCAGCCCTAGGTCAGGGTTACAGATGTGACTTGCTCTCAAGAGCCCACCATCACTGTGATAACCCTTCCTACAGAGCAGCATGG
>NW_007043282.1:0-1083 GCF_000164805.1 Carlito syrichta | reverse complement strand
GGGCCGGGAAGTAGGGGCTGCCTGCAGCAGGATCTGAAGTCGGGCAGCACAGAGTTCCCTCTGAGAGCTGAGGCTGTCACACACCAACTGGGTCTGTGTGTATATTAGGGCCTTCTCCTGTATGGCACTCACTTACACACTAGCTTTTGCAATCTTTATTCCGCTTAGATACATGTAACCTATGATTTTAAACTATCTGATGGGCTTTTATTTAAAAGACTCGCCTGCTCAGACATTGCTAGTCTTCTCTATGGGAAAACCCCAAGTTTAGGGAGTCGAGAAAAACTACCTCCACAAAGTAAGCTAGCTCCTGGACTGTGGACTTCCTCATTCTGCCATCTCTGCTCCTGACTGTGGGTGGAGTTGTTGTGTGTGCTTTAAACAACTAAGTTTTCCAGAAAAAAGGACCAACATGCCACACCGGGGTACTGTTATAATAGACAAGAGAAAAATCTCCAGCTACAGCAGTGTTGCGGCATCCCCTGCCTGGCGGGCTGCCGTGTGGAGCTGATGAGTGTGCAGTGTCTTCCTTCTTGCTGCTGCAACATGTTAATTAAGAGAATTCAGCTGTGGCACCAGCTGGGATGTCTGGCTTTGTGGAGGATTTCAATTAGATGCCTGCTTTTCTATTTTTCCCCTTTCAACTTTGGTGGAATGCCTTTGAGTCGGGGCTTTTCGTCGCAGCAGTACTGAAGGAGGCAGACAGTGTGCTGAAGCCCGAGGTGCACGAACCACAGGGGAGCCCTCTACTTCCAAGTCAGCACCTCTCTACTCCAGGCCAGCTGTGGGTCTGCATAGATTCTTGGTCTTAAAGATCCTGAGAAAGGCTCATATGTGGAAAGAGCAGAGGGGTCTGCCAGGAGCACTGTGTGCCGAGCAGCCCTGGATTCACCTCCACGGTGTCATCTGATCCTGACCTTTATTTTTAAATTAAGTTAAGTTAAAATTTTTTAAAGACAGGGACTTACTCTGTCACCCAGGCTAGAGTGCAGTGGCATGATCATAACTCACTGCAGCCTCGACCTCTTGGGCTCAAGTGAGCCTTCCACCTCATTCTCCTGAGTAGCTGGGACTACAGTTGGG
>NW_007043281.1:0-705 GCF_000164805.1 Carlito syrichta | reverse complement strand
TTGAAAGTGATCTCAAAGGAGTCATCTTACTATCATTGTTCTCATTCTTAGACATACGTCTTTTCATTAGATGTAAGTTTTAATTCTTAGACTCAAATATTTATATTAAGCAGACAGTGTGAAAGATTATCAACAACATGAGATTAGTGTCAGTGGACAAGTTCAGTTCTTAAAATAGATTTAAAAGTATATCTTGACTACGTTGTCATGTTTTTAAGCTTCAGTTTCTCATTTGTGCAGTTGAGGGAGAGAGACATATTTAACTGTTGTTTTGAGGATTGAATGAGATATTGTATTTGAAAAAATACGGAGTACTATTTACATACCATTATTATATTCAGGAAGTAACAGACAAATAATCCATTTTATTTTCAGATACTCAAGACAAGTAAACATAATTGATGTATGGGTCACAGCCTCATTTCTTTCCTTGCTTAACAATAGCTCTACTGACCTAAACAATCACCAGAGATGTAAGATGTTGGAAAGATTACAATTAACTTTTAAGTCTGAACACAATTTTTTGGTAATTTGTTAGATAGGACAACAGTCTAATTCTTTCATGATTCCAACCCTGGAAATTATATTTTTAAATATACGTTAGCATCAGCTGTTCAGTTATTTGCATATGCATAGTGTTTTACTCTACAGAAGGATTCCACCCAATTTTGAAATAATTAGTGTTAGGGGATGGCATTGTATTGA
>NW_007043280.1:0-721 GCF_000164805.1 Carlito syrichta | reverse complement strand
TAAGTAAATAACTGATTTGCTAGCTGACTTAACTAGCTAGGTGACTAGCTAGCTGGCTATCTAGCTGACATAACTAGCTAGTAAAAAAAGCTATATAACTGTCTAGCTTGCTGACTCCACTAGCTAGCTGAATAGTTAGCTATGTTGCTAGCTTACTTAACTAGCTAACTGACTTAACTAGCTGATTAGCTACTTTTCTGGATAGCTGGCTAGCCAGCTGACTTAAGGAGCTAGTTAACTGGCTGTCTACACAGCTAGACAGCTGGCTTAACTAGCTAGCTACCTGGATGGCTAGCTGGCTAGACAGACAGCTAACTAGCTAGTGGGCTAACCAGGTGGCTAGCCAGCCAGCTTAAATAGACATCCGAGTGGCCGGACAGTTGGATAGCCAGCTGGATTAACTAGCCAGCCACGCTGCTGGTCAGCAGGCTAGCCAGCTGGCTTAACTAGTGAGCCACATATATGATCAGCCTGCTAACCAGCCAGCTTAACTTGCCAGCCACCTAGCTAGCCTGCTGGCTAACAAGCTTACTTAACTAGCTGACTTAACTAGATAGGCATTCAGCTAGGCAGCTGGCTTAACTAGCTAGCAACCTAGCTAGCCAGCTGGCTAGCTAGCTCACTTAAACTGCTGAATTAACTAGCTAGCCACTTAGCTAGCCAACTGACTTAATTACCTAGCTACCTACCTAGCCAATTGGATAGCCAGCTGACTTAACTC
>NW_007043279.1:0-734 GCF_000164805.1 Carlito syrichta | reverse complement strand
GGGGTATTGCTTTAAATCTGTAGATTTCCTTAGGTAAAATGGAGATCTTAATTGTGTTGATTCTTGCAATCCATGAGCATGGAATATTTTTCCACTTGTTTGTGTCATTTTTTATTTATTTGAGCAGTGTTCTGTAGTTTTCATTGTAAAGGTTTTTTACATCTCTGGAAGATGTCAAAGAATTTTTTTTTTTTTTTTTTTGGCTATTGTAAATGGAATTGTGCTTCTTATTTGGGTTTCTGCTTGTTTATTATTGGTGTATAGAAATGTGATTGTCTTTTGTACATTTATTTATTACCTTGAGACTTTGCCAAAGTCATTTATCAGTGCAAGGAGGTTTTTGACAGATTCTCTTGAGTTTTCAAGGTATACAATCATGTCATCTGCAAAGAGCTAGCTTGACTTTCTCTTTTCCTATTCTGATACTCCTGATCACCTTCTCTTCTCTGATTGTTGTAGATAGGACTTCCAAAACTATGTTGAACAGGAGGAGTGAGAGTAGGCATCCTTGTTGTGTTCCAGTTTTTAGGGAAAATGGTTCCAACTTTTGTCTATTGGAGTATGCTGGCTATGGGTTTCTCATAGATGGCTTTTAGTGTTTTGAGGTACATTCCACCTATGCCTAGATGTTTGAGGATTCTTATCAAGAAGGGGTGTTGGATTTTAGCAAAAACTTTTTCTGCATCTCATGATATAACCATGTGGGTTGATTTTTTTTATTTTTTAACATCTAT
>NW_007043278.1:0-891 GCF_000164805.1 Carlito syrichta | reverse complement strand
CCCCCCCCACTATCAGCCCTGTGAAGTGTAATTCTGCATGTCATGTGGGCAGTTTGTTCATTTCCAATTTTAATGACTCTATCATCCTTCTACATAACTGTAATCTTAGAGAAGGCAGTTTGCAAGTATTTAAGCTTAGAGTTTGTACTGTAATTTTGACAACATATAACCTCTGCCATGCTGGCCCAAGAATCTAATCATTTGAAATGATTTATTGGTTAGAGTTAATAGGCTTTAGACCTGGTTGATTTTTCAGAAACTTGTAGATTATAGAAAATATTAAAAACCTTTAAATCCAGAGTTTCTTGGAATTGTTATGATTGTTATTATGTGAGTCTTTCCATATGCCTTTTTCAATCAATATAGTTTTTATTTAAGCTATTTGTTGATTAGAAGTGCCAGTTTGAGCTTTCTTTTAAAAGAAACAGAAGGTTTGAGTTTTAAATGTTTGCCATATATTTTTTATTGACATTCATTAAAATTTAGTATTAAATTTCTGTGAGAAATTACAAAAAATGATCAGAAATGTGCCTCTTTGGGAAGCTCATCTGTCCTTGGTAATCAGGTCCAGTTTATATGTCAGGAATGCCCTAGTGTTGTCAGAGCTTAAATGACCTAACAGTCTGCAAATGTCACATTTAAAATTCTGTCTTCATGCCTGACTTTCAGCATAAATGAATTAGACAACAGAGCAGGCAGCAAGTCAATATGTTCTTAACAGTAAGAGTGAGCAATGAAACAATTTGTGGTTTGTCCAGAATAGGTAAATAGAAGCTGCCCAGAACAGTTCACCTAGAATAAGACCCAAAAGAGGAAACAAGAATTAACCTTTAACATAGTTGACCAGATGAAATGTCAGTAATATTTTTATGGCATGAATGAACCAATGAA
>NW_007043277.1:0-1778 GCF_000164805.1 Carlito syrichta | reverse complement strand
CCAGGTTGAGGCTATGGTGGCCGGGAGCGGCCACTGCACTCTACTCTGGGCAACAGAGTGAGACTCTAACTCAAAAATAATAATAATAATAATAATAATATTTGTGTATTAATAATAATAGTAACATATTAGCTATCATTTGTTAAGCTCTTAGTTTGTGCCAGGCACTAAGCTAATTTATTAACAAGTATTTAATCCCCACAAGGGAGACTGGTACTATGATAACTCCCAGTTTTAGATGAGAAATTGAGACCCAGAGTTGTAACTTGAACCAGGTTACCTAACTAATAAGTCTGTGTGGCACATACACATACACAAACATACAACTTAATTTGTCCACCATTCACAGACAAATATGCAAATGTGTGAATAATGTATAACTTTCTTATAACATTAATCCATAATTTCCACAAATGACCTCCAACATTTTTGTCAGTATCATCAGAGAGAGAGAGAGAGTCAGAAAGCAGCAGTCTTGAGTACAGAAACTGGCATATGGAAGGCATAGTTGTTTCTCTCCTCTTAAACTCTGTGAGGTATTTTGTATTATTCAGAGCTGCAGCCTCAGTTCAGAATAGTAGTTGGTACTTCAAAGGTGGTCCACGTCAGTGGGAGGAATCATGTTTAATGAGGAAGAAACAGTGGCTTATGTAACAACATAGGTTATGGCCATGCATGTAAACAGAAGAGAATAGTTAAGGTCTAGAAGTCAATTTTATATGAAATAGATAAATAATTTAGACAACATTATTTGACCTAAATTCTTTAGATAAATGTCTGAATTTCTTAAAATTTGCCAAACGATTATTCCAAATAGTTCTGCTTTCAGTATCAATGCATTTTAAAATCATGTTATTTCTGAACACAATTGTCCAACTAACTTTACACCTACCATACAACTAACTCCCATTTGTAGAAACCTTAACACTGGCAAAGCACTCCCATACATGTTGTCTCTGAGCCTATATAATCACAAGTGGGCATGGACCATTCACTCACTGCTTCCTGAACACAAGCTTGGGAACAGGTCTGGTCCATGATGAAGCACCCATAGATCCTTCTGCATCTGAGAAATACCTGGGTAGACCTAGATCCTACAGCCTCTGGGGATCTAAGTGATGATATCAGCACAAGGTTTATGTTTCCATCCTCAAGCTGACCTTTATCTGGGGTGGCTTCATTTGTGGTGGCTCTCTCAGCTTCTCCAAATTTTACATTCAATAATATTAGTGGTAAGAGAGATTTATTTCTAAGAACTGCAGCAGAAATGATGAGACTGGAGCTGAGGATAAAACAGTCCCACTCCAAACACGTAATGGATTGTGAATGAGCTCTTCCACCAAAGAACCAGTATAGTACAGAAGCAATCATGTGCAGTACACCTGGCCTGTCCCACCTCCCTCAAAATGAACATGCCTTCCCCTCATTTTGTAATTATAGCTAGCACTTACTCATTCTCTTTTATGGTTGATATTTTGCTTTACACAGTGACTTCTCCATTGCATTACTACTATATAAGACACTAGTTTTTCTATTTTAAAATAATGGTTTTTGGCTGATGTAAATGTTCTATATCTGAATTATGGCAATAGTTACACAGGTATCACATCTGTCATAATTCATGGGTGCATTTTATTGTATGTAAATTTTACCCCAATAAAGGGTAATTTTTTGAAAATAATGATGATGGTAATGTTAACGATATGTATTGTTTTGCTGTATAGCAGGACCTGTGCTAAGCAATTTATTGCATTTCCTGCTTTCATATATACTACAAA
>NW_007043276.1:0-791 GCF_000164805.1 Carlito syrichta | reverse complement strand
AAGCTCCTTTAGGACTCATAGGCATTGGTCGAGTACCCTCAGTAACCAATAGACCTAAAAATTTTAAATTGGACAGATAAGACTTCAAAAACTTTTTGCCCATATGTTATTCCATCTATCCCCTTTACATTATGGGGAAGAGATATTCTTGCTCAAATAAGCATGCATTTATATAGCCCTAATGATAAAGCTTCAGCACAAATGCTGTAGATGGGCTATGATCCTTTTAAGGGACTTGGTAAAGACAGACAGGTAATGCAGGAACCTGTCCAAATTAATGAAAAGCCTAAGTTTTGTAATTAAGAAAAAAAAAAAATCTGGTATATGGAGACTTTTACAGGATTTAAGAGCTATTAACACTACTATGGGAGCCATGGAGTGTTACAGCCTGTATGGCTATACCTGTTAACTTTAATATTATAATTATTAATTTACAGAATTGTTTCTTTACTATACCTTTAAGCCCAGAGAATTATAAACAATTTACATTCAGTTTACTCTCTGAGAATTAAAAAAAAAATTTGTTCCAGCTCCAGGAGGAGTCAACTCTGGAGGACTGAGACCTAACAGCTTTGGAAAATTGTCTTATTTGCATGTGACTGTAGATACATTTTCTCATGTTATTTTAGCTTCCGCAAAAACTGGAAGAAGCCTACAAGGATGTGGTACAACATTTATTCTTTTGCTTTTCACAGCTAGGTATGCCAGAGCAACTGAAAACCAACAACGGTCCTGCATATACATCTAAATCTTTCCAGCAATTTTACTCCTAATTAAATATTTCTCATTCC
>NW_007043275.1:0-678 GCF_000164805.1 Carlito syrichta | reverse complement strand
GATTCACCCATGCGTATAGCCATATTATGTATTTTTATTTATTATTATTTCTTTTTTTTTTTTTAGAGACAGAGTTTCACTCTGTTTCCCTGACTGGAGTGCAGTGGTACAGTCCCAGTTCACCACAGCCTGGACTTCATGGACTGAAGAGATCTTCCTGCCTCAGCCTCCTGTGTAGCTGGGATTACAGGTGTGTGCCACCATGCCTGGCTAATTTATTTATTTATGTATTTATTTATTTTTGTGGAGATGATGTCTCACTATATTGCCCAGGCTGGTCTTGAACTCCTGGCCTCAAACAATTCTCCCACCTCAGCCTCCCCAAGTGCTGGGATTACACCACACCCTGCCCCTTCTGTTAAACTTTTTAAAGAAACTACCAAACCATTTTCCAAGATAGTTATGCCATTTTACATTCCCACCAACAGCATATGAAGTTCCAATTTCTCTGCATCCTCTCCAACACTTGCTATTGTCTACTTTTTGTTGTTGTTGTTGAGTTGGAGTCTCACTCTGTCGCCCAGACTGGAGTGCAATGGCCGCTGCTGGGCTCCGGCGATCCTTCCTCCTCAGCCTTCCGAGTAGCCGGAATTACAGGCACACGTTACCACGCCCACCTGTTTTATTGATTTATTTATTGTAGAGATGAGGTCTCGCCAAGTTGCCCAGGCGGGTCTC
>NW_007043274.1:0-834 GCF_000164805.1 Carlito syrichta | reverse complement strand
CCTGGTCTTGAACTCCTAGGCTCAAGCAATCCTCCTACCTTGGCCTTACAAAGTTCTGCAATTACAAGAGTGAGCTACCACACCCAGTTTTCAACTATTATTTTTGAATTGTCTATTTCTCCCTTCAACTCTGATAGTTGTTGCTCCCTGTATTTGGGGACTTTGGTTTTGGGGTTTTTTTTTTTTGCATATATGTCTATAATTGATATATTTTCTTGATAAATTGACTCTTTTATCATTATAAAATGTCCTTAGTCTCTAGCAACAATTGTTGTCTTAAAGTCTATTTGGTAAGATATTAGTATAACCACTCCAGCTCTCTTTTAGTTACTATTTCATAGTATATCTTTTTTCCACCCTTTAACATTTAACCTATTTGTGTACACGCACCCAGCCCCTCCTGGACGCCGGCAGGCTTTTGCTTTCGTGGCAGTGACGAGCCGGTCCCAAAAACGTGTGGAGACGCGGAGGACCCAGCTTGCGACACTCTCCAGGGCAGTTTTGAGGAAGCAGAAGTGGAGAGCTGGCATGAGCTGACCTCAGCCTTCTCGCCCAGCTGTCATGGTCAAGACCGGAGAAAGGCGCAGGTAAACCTTCCGTCTATGGTCAGTTGATTTTAAACTAAGGTCCTCGGGCAAGGGGATGATCGCGTCAGCCAGTGCTCCTGGGGCCACTGACTATCCACATGGAGAAGAAGGAAGAGCTGTGAGGCGCTTAGTGCCGTACACAGACTTTAACTCCAAGCCCATCACAGGGCTAACCGTAAGGGCTGAGGTCATAACACTTCCAGAAGCAAACATGGGTGAGATCTCTGTGATCCTGGGTGAGACAAAG
>NW_007043273.1:0-975 GCF_000164805.1 Carlito syrichta | reverse complement strand
TAGTAAATGAAATAGCAAGTAATCATGTTGTAAATATCATTTTCAGAAGTCTGTGAGGTGTAAAAGTGGTTTATGATAATTCACTTATTTTGTAAAGAAAGAAGAAATCGATCCATTTGGGTAATAACGGCCTTTTCTTCATGTTTTCTTTGAGATTACACGAATGGAAATGAATTCAAATTCTTCCAAATATGGATGACAAAATAGTTTTACTTTGATAACTGATAGTATTAACTTGCAATCAATCGAAAATCGATATTTTAGAGAATTTCTGTGATATTGATACTGTGATTTTATATATTACAATGCTCCTGCTGATTATGCTACAGTTGTTTAGGGCTTTTAACCTTTTCTCCATAAAATGTTAAGCCAGGTGTCTGATTTTAAAATAAAGGCTAATGATGGATAGAAAATATGCAAGTCAGTCAGTGGTTTTTGCACTATGTGAACTAAGAAGAGGAAGAATCTTCTAATTCATACAGAATATATATTATATAATGTATATCTCTTGTTGGAGTGAGTGTGTGTTTGTGTGTGTGTGTGTGTGTGTCTGTGATTTTCTTGAAAGAAAAGGCATCAGGGAGAGGGAATGCTGAATAGATATTTTAAACTGTGACTGAATGTCTATGTTTAAGTGTACTTTTGCTTTGCTTTAAAGAAAAAAATATATATATGTAGAAGGATCATTCTTTCTGGAGTAAGTAAGAATTTCCAGTTGAGAAAATAATTTGTTCTCCTCCTTAGTGAGAAAAGTACATGATTTCCAAATCTGTAAGCTCTTGGTAGCAACTCCAGGGACTGATTTTAGATATATATTCAGCTATCAAGTGGCCTCCTTTTCCTCAAAGAGCAATGTAACTCTTGTGCTTGTTGGGCTTCCTTAACGTAAGTAGGAAGGAATGCTGGTATGATTTGCCTATGTTTTCAGGAATGCAGTGATTATTAATAGGCTGCCATTTTCAAACAGTATTAGCG
>NW_007043272.1:0-733 GCF_000164805.1 Carlito syrichta | reverse complement strand
GCAAGAAGGCATACTTGGTGAATTCCCTGGGTGCAATTGTGAAATGTTTCTCCATTTCAAATTTTTGTGTGGGAGGATACACAATTGCTCTGCCAAACGCATGACGGAAAGAGATGAATGCCTTGGAGGTGCTTGTTTAGAATGTCCGTCTCCCTGGAAAGAAGCTGTGTGAGAAGTGTGCTGCACTGTGAAGGTTATGGCACTGAGTGTGCGTGCTGTCATTCCTCCTTCCCACTTGTTCCCTTTCGTGTATCTTACGCTCTACAGGGTGACTGCTTTGGCGTGCGGCTTGTCAACCTTTTCCATGCGGGAATGCTCATCTCCCCTGTGCCACAATGAGGAAAAATGAGACATTCACAGTTACTTGTGGGAAGGCATTATGTGTGACCCGGGGGAATTCTGAATTGCTCTTTCTTGACACCTTCTCCTGTCAGGGAAAGCAATGAGACTGTGGATTGTTGGTGGGAGTGGCCTTTCTTAGGCCTGGGGTGCACGGGCACCTTCCTGGATTAAGTCTGTGCCCAATGTGTGCTGCAGTGTCACCTCTTTGCTGTGACTATTATTCTTCATTGCCGCCTGCTGTAACACCTCATTATCACTCTTTCCCCTTGATGTGTGTTCCGTTTCATAGAGGGCCTTTACGTACGAGCGTGAAACCTCCGTGTTTCACGGAGAGAAATATGCAAGGCATAGTGCCGCAATGAGTGACACAAGTGCTCCACAGTCATGAGCA
>NW_007043271.1:0-758 GCF_000164805.1 Carlito syrichta | reverse complement strand
GTTTTCTTCTCATTTGGACTTCGGCTGTGCAGAGCGCCTCTGTTTGAACTAAGAGTTCTCTCATGGGACACGCTTTGCCCATGTGCAGCTCTACGCTGCCACCCAGGGGGCGATGGGAACCCCACAGTGGAGCAAGAAGGCATTACTTGGTGAATTCCCTGGGTGCAATCTGAAATGTTTCTCCCTTTCAAATTTTTGTGTGGGAGGATACACAATTGCTCTGCCAAACGCATTGACGGAAAAGAACTGAGTGCCTTGGTGGTGCTTGTTTTGAATGTCCGTCTCCCTTGGAAAGTGCTGTGTGAGAAGTGTGCTGCACTGTGAGGTTCTGGCACTGAGTGTGCGTGCTTTCATTCCTCCTTCCCACTTGTTCCCTTTCGTGTATCTTACGCTCTACAGGGTGACTGCGTTTGCGTGCGGCTTGTCAACCTCTCCCATGCGGGAATGCTCATCTCCCCTGTACCACAATGAGGGATCTGAGACATTCACAGTTACTTGTGGGAAGGCATTATGTGTGACCCGGGGGATTTCTGAATTGCTCTTTCTTGACACCTTCTCCTGTCAGGGAAAGCAATGAGACTGTGGATTGCTGGTGGGAGTGGCCTTTCTTAGGCCTGGGGTGCACGGGCACCTTCCTGGCTTAAGTCTGTGCCCAAGGTGTGCTGCAGTGTCACCTCTTTGCTGTGACTATTATTCTTCATTGCCGCCTGCTGTAATACCTCATTCTCACTCTTTCCCCTTGATTTGTGTTCCTTTCC
>NW_007043270.1:0-788 GCF_000164805.1 Carlito syrichta | reverse complement strand
TATGGGCTTGTCCTATCAAACTACTTAAAATTCTTCCAGTATTCCCTTTTTACTCTTGCTTCTACATGTTTACATAGGTTGAATCCTAGCTGTAAAATACAGCATCTCTTCATTCCCCACGGTTCACTTAGTTTCTTCTTATTTATACTTTTAATATATGCATCATCTTCACAAGAATGTCTTCCCTGATCTCTTGTCATAACTAGGTCAGATGTTTCTCTGTGCTGTGCTCACAGTACTGTTTTCATTTCTAGCCTTGGAGCTTATCTGTCTCTATCTCATCAGATTGTAAATTCTCTAAGGGTAAGGATCTTGTTTCCATTCCTAATGTTTAATGCAGAATCAGGCATTTGGTACTTTTGAATGACAAAAATAAATAAATGACGTGATCTCTTTTTTGGAAAATTGGTGAGCTAGTGATTCAGTCCAAATATATTTCCTCTCAGAGTTTTATATTATAATTACCTATCAATTGCATGCTCACTGTATGCTATAACAATGGAAAAGTTCAAGAAAATTGCATTGATACTGTGGCCAGTACTCTCAAATTTAATGATTTATCACCCAAAGTTCCAAGTCCCTACAATATCTAGGGATTTACATTCATAAAATAAATCTTTAACAAAGATATATAGTTGTTAGTTTAGAACAGATACTGATTTCATCCTGGGAGCTCTGAGGAGCAGGAGGATGGCAAATAGAAATAGTTTTTTTTTCCAGTAACAAGACAAGTAATTAGATGACTGAAGGAAATGAGAGAAAAAGTCAGCCAGTGAGCTGGGGAAAGG
>NW_007043269.1:0-535 GCF_000164805.1 Carlito syrichta | reverse complement strand
CTTGGCAACCACTTTGGTTACTGACCATATTCGGTCATTAACCCCCCATTCCTACAGATAATATTTAGATGTTCTCACTGTCAAAAATTCAGAGCAATAAATGTTTCAATAAGAACCCCTTTCAGTTACACAGAACTTGTACCTGCTGACCCCCTCACCAACAGTCACCTATCCCAACCAGAAAAAAAATGAGACTTTCACTTTGATGTATAATTTTCATGAAAAAAAGAACAAATATTTAAAAAGAAACACTGAAGATAAAACTCATTACAGCATTATTGAGCATCTGAAGAGGCTTTATTGACTATAATTTTTGGACATAGAAGATACAGTAAGGGGAATGAAAAGATTTTTTTTATTGAGAATATCTTTGAAGAAGACACACACACACAATTTAAGATGACATCTCCAGTGTATTAAATGACAGTTCCAGCTACCCCAGAGCAAAGGAATCACGGAGGAGCCATTCCACTCCAAACATTTGTAGCTACAACTGGAGGAATATGACATGCCAAAAGTTCCCTGCCTCTGACCA
>NW_007043268.1:0-1074 GCF_000164805.1 Carlito syrichta | reverse complement strand
TAAGAGACTATGAATGTAAACATTAGCTACACTCCAGAAACATGCAGACGTGTTTTAATATTATCTGAAACTAATATTATCTATACTTCTGATAATTTTTCCATTACGAATGGAATAACTGTTCTCATTTGGTTACTTGAAATCTGCAACAGTGTAATATTTTAAGATTTCAATGTATTGCCTTATCACTAGCAGGGAGCCTGAAAGGGCTGTGTACAGTCTAGAGGTAAGCTTCCACAGAAGAGGACAAGAGAGGCACCCACCACCATATTGAAGGGGGGACAGGCAAGTGCAGGACCAACAGATCCAATCTCTGTGACTGATGGATCAACTATTCAGGGCTTGATCATGGCCCAAAGGCAATATCCTGAGAGCACAAACTTCAGAGGGACATGATGAGTGCTGAGTTCCAGGCGCCCCATCCCCTACCCTGCTCCAGCTGTGGGACAAAGCATGAGGCCAAAAGGGAGGAGGAAGAACTCCAAAGAGATCAGTGGTAAGTCTGGGGCTGACACAAACCCCCTCCTTCCCAGAAATCCTCTGAATGTCAGGCCCACACAGCTGGACTAAAACTGGAAGGGACAAATACAGTTGGAGCCTGGACATCAGTTACAATAGGAGAACTCCATTCCAAGATAGGCCTGGATGTGTCACCCCAGTAAGAGTACATGCCTGGGGAAAAGACAGTTCTGTACCTCCCCACCAGAGATCTCCTTTACCATAGGAGAGTGGGAGGGGAGGCCTGCAGCCCCACCCACCTCCACTGTCCCTCCTCCTTCCCTGCACTATTCTCTGAGAAGAGTGAAAGAGCTGGCTCTGCAGGAGAGACCTGATTAGAGGAAAAATTACAGCGCCTGCCACAGAGGGCAGTTTTTTTTTTGTTGTTGTTGTTTGCTTTTGGTTTTTGTTTTTTAAATTTTTCAATTACTTTTTATTTTTTATTTATTTTATTTATTTTTTCTTTTGATTTGGAGTCTCACTCTGTCGCCCAGACTGGAGTGCAGTGGCCGCTCCCGGCCACCGCAGCCTCAACCTGCTGGGCTCCGGCGATCCTTCCGCCTCAGCCTCCAAGGA
>NW_007043267.1:0-746 GCF_000164805.1 Carlito syrichta | reverse complement strand
GAGAGACACAGGGCTGGGAAGAAGTGAAAAAAGACAGGTAAGAAAGATTCCTAAAGAATACTGATAGCTAAACAGAGACAGGCCCAAAAAAATCAAGAAACAGTATAAGTCAGAAAGTAAACACCAAACGTAATCTAGAACAACAGTTTCAATGATAAAATCATAAGTCAAAATAAGCGATCAGACTAGAGTCACTTTTGTGATCTCCGATTCCAGCCTCTCCCTTTTGTTTTTCGTTGCAGCATAGGGGTGGGGCTTTGTCTCCTGTTTCGCACTGTTGCCTTAGGAGCTGAGGTAAAGTTTGTTGCTAGGTGGGCGGGGCAATGGAAGTCTCTGCCTGGAGATTGGCGAGGCAGTTTAAGCAGATCTGTTTTTCTCCACTTGTCTGGGTCCTCTGGCTTGAGTCTCATGCTGAGTGCCTCAGCCAGGGTGGACCCGGAGTTCCAGAGCTCCAAAGTTCCAAAGGGCAGGCTGTAAATGGCGAGAGTGGTGCTGGGACCCTACAGAGTACTTCAGTCAGTAATGGAACCGGTGTCTCTGAGGGGCGGGTGCCCAGAGCCTCCCTGTGTGACCGGCGGCTTGATGCTGGGTGCCCGGGCTGGAGACAATGCAGCCGGAGAGGGATCTGGAGAGGGTCGGGACTGGAGACTTCCACACACGAGTAGAACGGCAGCAGTGGGGGGAGGGGCGCAATATCTGGCCTTGCGTGGGACTGAAGTTCCCGGGCCTGACCCCAGCGCAGTTGG
>NW_007043266.1:0-1304 GCF_000164805.1 Carlito syrichta | reverse complement strand
AGTCATTAAGTAAACTTATAGATATAGTATAGTGTTAAGTTAATAATATTAATCGTCAAAAATATTAAAGGGTAGTTAAAATTGGATTGAACCTTAGAGTTAACTTGGAAAGTTTTTTAATCAGGGCTTAGAACTTTAGAGTATAATATGAATGATTTATTGAACATTGTGGAGAACATTTTTGAACAATCTGTATTGAAATTGTGCACCTGTGATTCATACATCATGGAATTGTAATTGTTCACTGGGAACCTGAAAGTCTTGTGACGGTACATGATTTGTAAAGCGTGTTACACATCAATGAACTTGTACGCCCCCAGCAAGTAATTGTCACACTGCTGGAGATTATAGAAAATGGTATATAAGTTGGAAAAGGTTTGAATAAAATTGGCTTCAGTCTTGGCCAGACTGTTCCCAGAAGAGCTGCCTCCGTGTGGTTTCTTCTCTCCGTTCTGATTCACCGGTGCGGTCCTAACCCCCCCCTGGTCAGTGCAGGTCACCGACAAGGGGGAGCTGCTGGAGCTGATCTGTCGGGATTCTCCATGTCCCCCTCGGGCCACAGGACCCCTGTGAGCTGAACGACACTTGGTCCCGAGGTGCTCTGGGTTCTGCACAGAGTCTGTGTTGAAGGTAGATGCCACGCAGCTGCCACGGAAACCTGGAGAGGGTTTCCCATGGAAACTCCACTGGCCAGTGAGCTCTCTCCTACGATGCCAGGAAGGGAGTGGCTACGCCCAGAGCCTTCCTTGCTCGGGATGGGCGGAGGGGGAACTCTAACGCCACTTCTGGCGATCATATGCCTGCCTTGGCACAGCCCGGAAGTGTTGCTCGGTGACTCAGGCCTCTGACTAGGAGGGCGCCAGCGTTTGTGCCCATTGACCAAAGCCTCAGCCTGAGAATTTGTGCTCCCCGGAGCCCATGGGCAGAGGCAAGTCAGGGATCAGAAAACTCAATGTAACACATGCAAGAAAATTGGTAGGCGAGTGGAACACGATGCCATGATACCATTTCAGAGAGAACCAAAATAGTAATTCCGACAGAAAAACAGAGAGAAATAAAACTGACACTAAGTATACCTTGCAGACAACTAACCCTACGGAAGGCTGGGATCAAGAGCGGTTCTGGGACCAAGAAGCCAAGTGTGCCTGGGAAGTCAGCGTAGCTGCCACTGAAAAGCCATGGCTAGGGCTCTGCGCTACTGAAGTGCTTGCTGACCAGGCGCCCAGTCCTGGCGGCTGGGACTCGGCTTGCACCGGGACTAGCACATCGTGCATGGGGCTGTGGCCCAACAAATACCGTTTGGG
>NW_007043265.1:0-851 GCF_000164805.1 Carlito syrichta | reverse complement strand
CATAGAAGACAAAAAGATAATACAAAAAAATCAATGAAATAAAAAGCTGGTTCTTCGAAAGGATAAACAAGATTGATGGTCCCCTAGCTACACTGACCAAGAAAAAACGAGAAAAAAACCAAATAAGCATAATCAGAAACACAAAAGATGAAGTCACATCTGACCCTGAAGAAATACAAAAGATCATTAGAGACTACTACGTGCACTTGTATGGAAACAAACTTGAAAACCAGAAGGAAATGGAGGACTTTCTGACATTACACAACCTACTAGGTTGGAACAAGAAGAAATTGAGACCCTAAATAGACCAATAACAATCAAGGAAATCGTCTACGTAAGAAGAAAACTTCCTACAAAAAAAAGTCCTGGTCCAGATGGCTTTCCAGCAGAATTCTGCAAGACATTCAAGGAGGAGCTGATACGAATCCTACTGAAAGTATTCCAGGCGATTGAAAAAGATGGAACTCTCCCCAAATCATTTTACGAAGCCAACATCACATTGACACCCAAGCCAGGTAAAGTCCAACAAAGAAAGAGAACTACAGGCCAAAATCTTTGATGAACATAGATGCTAAAATTCTCAACAAGATCCTAGCAAACCGGATTCAGCAATACATCTCAAAAATCATCCACCATGACCAAGTAGGCTTCATTCCTGGCATGCAAGGCTGGTTCAACATTCATAAAACCATAAATGTGATTAAATACATCAACAGATGTCAAAACAAAAACCACATGATCATATCACTAGATGCAGAAAAAGCTTTTGATAAAATCCAGCACCCCTTCTTGATAAAAACCCTTGAACATCTAGGCATACGGGGAACATACCTCAAAATAGTAAAAGCCAT
>NW_007043264.1:0-858 GCF_000164805.1 Carlito syrichta | reverse complement strand
TTCCCCACCCAACCCCAGGCTATGGCTTGGGCCAGGTGTGTGTGAAAAGGAAATTTAGATGCATTTGTAATTTACTATGTGCCAGGGACATTGTCTCATAGAACTGTCATAGCAAGTCTGCCAGGGCTGTGCTGTCGGCCTGTTTCTCTGACTTTATTTAGGCATCCCTCATGAATGAGCACATCACTTGGCACATAAGAGGGGCTCGGTAAAAATTTAATAGATAGTGTGGGCAGGTGGATAAGTGAATGGGTTCATGGGTAGCTGAATGAATAGAAAGTGAATGAATGGATGGGAAGAAGAACAGAAGAAAGGAAAGAAGAAAGGGCCAATGGATGGATGGGCAGATGGATGGATGGATGAATGGATGGATGAATGGATGGATGGATGGATGGATGGACAGACATTTGGAGGGAAGAGTGGGTGGATGGGTGGATGGATGGATTGATGGATGGATAGATAAATGAATGGGATCATGGGTAACTGAATGAATAGAGAGTGGACGAATGGGTGGGTGGAAGGAAAGAAGGAAGGAAGGGCCAATAGATGGATGGATGGATAGTTGAATGGATAGAAAAATGGATGGATAGATGGAAGATGGACAGACAGATGGACAGTTGAACAGATGGGTGAAAAGAATAGCACTTGCCCTATCATGAAGTTCACCAAGGCCTATGGACACCAGCAGCTCCCTCCTGCCCGAGGATTTGGAGGGAAAGAGTGTCTGCTAGGGGCTTACTTGGAAGGAGCCCAGCCCCAGTTCCAGTGGGAGGTGGATGCCCAGGCCAGCATTGCCAGGCAGGAAGTTAAAGATGATGTAGTGGCTTCCAAACACTGGGATGAGGAAGAGTGTTGACT
>NW_007043263.1:0-2015 GCF_000164805.1 Carlito syrichta | reverse complement strand
CTAGCCAACTGATGTAACTAGATGACTGAACTAGTTTGCCTGCTTGCTAGCCAGCTGGTTTACTAGCTAGCTACCTAGCTAACAAGCTAGCTAGCCACCTGACTTAACTAGCTGAGTTTATGTGCTAGCCAGCTGGCTGGCCAACTGACTTAACTAGCTAGTTACATATGTAGCCCACTGACTTGCCAGCTGAGTTACATATCTAGCTAACTAGCTAACCAGCAGGCTAGCCAATTGACTTATCTAGCTGTCTTAACTAGCTAGCCAGATGAATTAACTAGCAGACTTACCTAGGAAGCTACCAAGCTAGCCAGCTGACTTAACTAGCTGAATAACTAGCTAGCTATCTAGCTAGGTAGCTAGCTAGCCAGCTGATTGAACTAGCTGACTTAACTTGCTAGTTACCTGAATTAAATAGCTGACTTTACTAGCTAGCTACCTACCTAGCCATCTGACTTAACTAGTTGAACTAACTAGCTAGCAAGCTTGCTAGCCATCTGACTTAACTAGCTTTTTAACTAGCTAGTCAGCTGGCTAGCCAACTGACTTAACCAGCTGAATTAACTGGCTACCCAGTTGGTTAGCCAGCTGACTCAACTAACTGAGTTACCAAGCTAGCCAGCTGGCTAGACACCTTACTTTACTAGCTAGTTACACATCTAGCCAGCTGGCTAGCCAGCATATTTAACTAACTGACTTAATCAGTTAGCCAGATGGTTAACCAGTGGACTCAAATTGCTGACTTAGTTAGGCATTTGGCTAACCAGCTGACTTAACTAGCTGTCTTCCTGGCTAGCCAAATGTCTAGCCAACTGACATAACTAGGTGATGTAATTAGCTAGCCAGCTGGCTAGCCAACTGACTTAACTAGCTCGCTAACTTGCAAGACAGGTTGCTTGCCAGCTGACTTAATTAGCTGACTTAACTAGCTGGCCTGCTTGCTAGCCAGTTGAATTAACTGGCTTGCTACCCAGCTAGCCAGTTGGCTAGCCAGCTGACTTAACTAGCCCACTTAAGATATCCAGCTGGCTAACCAGCTGACTTAACTGCCTAGCTACATAGATAGACAGCTGACTAGTCAGCTGACTTAACTAGTTGACTTAACTAGCTAGCCAGCTGACTTAAATAGCTAGCTACCTTCGAAGCCCACTGGTTTGTCAGATGACTTAACTAGCTAGCTACCTAGATAACCAGCTGGCTAGCCAACTGACTTAAGTAGGTGACATAACTACTTAGCCAACTGGCTAGCAAGCTGACTTAATTAGCAGGCTACCTAGTTTGCCAACTGGCTAGCTAGCTGACTTAATTAACTGACTTAAATAGCTAGCCAGCTGACTTAACTAGCTAGCTACCTAGGTAACCAGCAAGATTGTCAGCTGACTTAAGTAGGTGACGTAATTAGTACCTGCAGGCTAGCCAGCTGAGTAAATTAGCTATTTACCTATCGAGCCAGCTGTCTAGCCATCTGACTTAACAAGCTGCTTAACTAGCCTGCCAGCTGTCATAACTAGTTGACATAACTAGCTAGTTCCTATATAGCAAGCCTACTTAACTGGCTGACTTAACTAGCTAGCTTAAATAGCTGACCTGCTTGCTATCCAGCTGAATTAACTAGCTTGCTATATAGCTAGCCAGCTGGCTAACCTTCTGACATAACAAGGTGGCTTAACTAGCTAGCCAGCTGACTTAATTAGCAAGCTACCTAGCTAGCCAGTTGGCTAGACTGCTGACTTAACTAGCTGATTTAACGAGCTTAACAGCTGGCTAGCCAGTAGAAATAACTAGCTAGCTAAATGGGTAGACAGCTGGATAACCAGCTGACTTAACAAGTTGACAGAACTAGCTAGCTACCAACATAACTCGCTGGCTGTCCACCTGACTAACAACATAGCAAACTAGCTAGTTAAGTCAGCTTGCTAAGTTTGCTGGTTAATCAGCTGTCTAGCTGTGTTGGTAGCTAGTTAAGTCAGTGGGCTAGCCATCTGGCTAGCTAATTAAGTCATCTAGTTAAGTCA
>NW_007043262.1:0-632 GCF_000164805.1 Carlito syrichta | reverse complement strand
CACGCCGGTCTGAACTGAGAGATTTATTAAAGGGGCAGTTACACGAAAGGGACTGTAACCGAGGAAGGGATGAGAGAGAGAGAAAGAGAGAGAGACGGAGAGAGAAAAGAGAGCAAGAGAGTAAGAGAGTGGCGGGGATAGAGAGAGAGAGTAAAAGGGGGGGAGGGAGTGTGAGAGAAAGTAAGAGAGGGAGAGAGAGAGAGAGCTAACAAGAGAGTGGTGGGGACAGAGAGAAAAAGCAAGAGAGAGAGAGAGAGAGAGAGAGAGAGAGAAAGAGAAAAGGCGAGAGAGTGACGGGACAGAGAGAGGGAATAAGAGAGAGAGAGAGTTATGTAGGGAGAAAGGTATATTTATGAACCTTGCAGGGGCAGGCCAGTGCCGTGCCTGAGTCTTATTGGAGGAGACTATGAGGTAGCATTCCTATAGGGAGATAATGTTTGTACATGAGTTTAAGTTTCGCGCGCACAGGAGAGGCAGGAATTTACGGCCTTTGTTGTCTTTGAGTGGCAGAGCCATCTTGGGGATGCCCTTCTGACTGTGGTCTGCACCTTTCAGTCCCACCTTTTCTGCTTATTTGGGAGAGGGGCGTCGTTACTCTCTCTGGCTGCTTCCTGCTGGATGTGGGCGTTGTG
>NW_007043261.1:0-590 GCF_000164805.1 Carlito syrichta | reverse complement strand
AACTAGCTGATATGCTAGCTGGCTTTAACTAGCTAGCTGACTAACTAGCTGGATATCTAGCTGACTTAACTACCTAGCAAACAAGCTATCTAACTGTATAAAATGGGTAACGTAACTAGCCAGGTAAACTGGATAGTTATCTGGCTAGTTGACTTAACTATCTAGCTGACTAACTAGCTGACTCTCTAGGAGACTAAAGTAGCTAGCTGACTAGCAACCTGAGTAGCTAGTTGACTTAACAATAAAGCTAAATAGTTACCTGACTTCCTGGATGACTTAATTACTAGCTGGCTAGCTAGCTGTTTTAACTAGCTGACTAGCTAGTTGACTGGCTAGCTGGGTAGTCAGCTGACTTAACTAGCTAACTACCTGGTTGGATAGATGGCTAGCCACCAGGCTTAACTAGCTAGTTACCTGGATGGCTAACTGTCTAGGCAGCTGGCTAGCTAGCTAGCGGGTTGGCCAGCTGGCTAGCCAGATGGCTTAAGTAGCCAGCTGGCTGGTTGGACAGTGTTACAGACAACCGGCTTAACTAGCCAGCAACCCTGCTGGTCAGTTGGATAGCCAGCTGGCTTTACTAGCTGGCCACC
>NW_007043260.1:0-745 GCF_000164805.1 Carlito syrichta | reverse complement strand
CCACTCACCTCAGCTTCCCAAAGGTGTGGGATTACAGGCTGAGCCACTGAGCCCGGCTTTAGATTTATTTTTTTATTTTTATTTTTTTTGAGTTGGAGTCTCAATCTGTCGCCCAGACTGGAGTGCAGTGGCATGCTCCCGGCCGCAGCCTCAACCTGCTGGGTTCCTGCGATCCTTCCGCCTCAGCCTTCCAAGTAGCCAGAACTACAGGCACGCACTACCACGCCTGGCTAATTTTTGATTTATTGTAGAGATGAGGTCTCACCAAGTTGTCCACGCAGGTCTCGAGCCCGCGGTTTCAGGCAATCCACTCACCTCAGCGTCCCAAGGCACGGGATTACAGGCTTAGTCACTGAGCCCGGCTCTCCTTTAGATTTAATTTTCTCTTTTTTTCTAGTTTCCTGATGTGGAAGCTTATATTATTGTTTTATCTCTCTTTTTTCTAATACATGTATTCAATGCTATAAATGTCCCTCTAAGCACTGCTTTTGTTGCATGTCACACATTTTAATAAATTGAATTTTCCTTTAAATTAAGTTCAAAATATATTTTTAATTTCTCTTGATATCTCCTCATGACCCACGTGTTGCTTAGAAATGTGTTGTTTAACCTCCAAATATTTAAGAATTTTTCCAGTTTCTTTCGAATTTTGATCTGGAATAATTCCATTATGGTCTGAAAGCAGACATTGTATGATCTTATTTTTTAGATGTGTTAAGGTGTGTTTTATTTTCCATTAACAGTG
>NW_007043259.1:0-752 GCF_000164805.1 Carlito syrichta | reverse complement strand
TCGGAAGACTGAGGTGGAAGGATGGCCCAGAGCCCAGCAGGTCGAGGGCTGCTTGACCCGGGAGCGGCCACTGCACTCCAGTCTGGGCGACAGAGTGAGGCTCCAACTCAAAAAAAAATAAAATAAAATAAATAATTCAATGACAGTCAATATATTCACAACATTGTGCAACCACTGCCTCTATCTAGTTCCAAGACGTTTTTGTCATCCCCATCAAAAAACCTCCTGTATTCATTGTATTCGTTTCTTAAGGCTGGCATAACAATGTATCACAGGCTGCATGGCTTAAAACAAAGGAAACGAATTGTCTCACAGTTCTGTAGGCTTAAAGTCTGAAATCCAGGTGTTGCAGGGCCATGGTCTCTCCCAGACTCTGAGTAGAACTTTTCCTTGCCTCTTCCCAGCTTCTAGTGTGACCAGCAATCCTTGATGATTCTTGGCTTGACCAGCAATCCTTGATGATTCTTGGCTCCATCTTCAAACGGCGTTCTCTTTGTACGTCTGCCATTGTCTTCCCTCTGTTCATCTGTTTCTGTGTCTAAATGTTCCCCTTTTTATAAGGATACCATTCATATTGTATTAGAGACTACCCTAATGTTCTCATTTTAACTACCTCTGAACACCCTATTTCTAAAATAATGTCACATTCGGACGTATTTGGGATTAGAACTTCAGTGTATCTTTCTGGAGGAACACAGTTCAACCTGTAACACCCATTAAACAGTTACTCCTCACTCCTTTCTGCCTTAGCC
>NW_007043258.1:0-1306 GCF_000164805.1 Carlito syrichta | reverse complement strand
CCCATATAGATGTATATATTGACATGTGACTTTTACTAAGGTGCAAAAGGCAACTCAGTTGACAAAGAATTACCTTTTTACTCAGATGATGTGTCACTTGTGTATCCATATACAGAAGTATGAACTTTGATTCATACTTTCACCATGTGCAAAAATTAGCCCATAATGGATCATGGACCTAAATATAACACTTCTGAAAGAGAGCATAGGAATAAAAATCTTTGCAACTTTAAGTTAGGCAAAGATTTCTTAGATATGAAACCATAAACATTCACAAAAGAACAAGCTGATGAATAGACCTCAAAATTAAGAATTTCTACTCTTTGAAAGAAACTGCAGAGAAGGAAAAGACAAGGTATAGACTGGTATAAAATATTTGCCAATTGTTTATCTGATAAAGGATTTGTATTCAGTATGTATAAAGAAGTATTACGGAGTCGGGGCAAGATGGCGACGGCATAGGTGAACTGGTGAGATTCTCTGAACGTGAGTTCCCAAAAAGGCTATCACTTCGCTACCCCCATCCCCCAGCCCACCACCAACCGCGCTGGGGGCAGGCCCAGGAACTTCAGTCCCATGCAAGGCCAGATATTGCGCCCCCGCCCCACTGCTGCCGTTCTACTCGTGTGTGGAAGTCTCCGGTCCCAGCCCCCTCCAGATCCCTCCCCGGCTGCATTGTCTCCAGCCCGGGCACCCGGCATCAAGCCGCCGGTCACACAGGGAGGCTCTGGGCACCCGCCCCTCAGAGACGCTGGTTCCATTTCTGGCTGAAGTCCTCTGTTGGGTCCCAGCGCCACTCTCGCTGTCTAGAGCCTGCCCTTTGGAACTTTGGAGCTCTGGAACTCCGGGTCCACCCTGGCTGAGGCACTCAGCGTGAGACCCCAAATCAGAGGACCCAGACAAGCGGAGAAAAACAGATCAGATTAAACTGCCTTGCCATTCTCCAGGAAGAGACTTCCATTGCCCTGCCCACCCAGCAACAAACTTTACCTCATTTCCTAAGGCCAGGTATTGCAGCGTGCGGGGAAGTTTTGGGTCCCTGCTCCCTCCAGCTCTCTCCCCGGCCGGCCGGCACCCGGCACCGCAGGTCGCACAGGGAGGCTCTGAGCGCCCGCCCCTCAGAGACACCGGTTCCATTACTGGCTGAATACTCTGTAGGGACCCAGTGCCACTCTCATCATTTACAGCCTGCCTTTTGGAACTTTGGAGCTCTGGAACTCCGGGTCCACCCTGGCTGAGGCACACAGCGTGAGACCCCAACCCAGAGGACCCAGACAAGCAGAGAAAAACAGACCTGCTTAAACTG
>NW_007043257.1:0-753 GCF_000164805.1 Carlito syrichta | reverse complement strand
CATTGTTATAAAACAGGATCTTCAGAACTTTTTTACCTTGAAACTCAAAATTTTTATGTCTGTTAACAACTTCTTTTTTGTTCTTCTTCCCAGACCTCAGTAACTATTATTCTACTTTCTGTTTCTAGGATTTTGTCAACTTAATTTGCAACTCATAATTATTTTTAACTCATATTTATGAACTCATATAATAATTTTCTTTTAATACAAAAGACAAGCTTATTTCACTTAACCAAATGTCTTTGAGACTCAAAAATATTCTGCTTCTCATTCAAATGTCCCGGTAAATTTAACATTTAAGAATGACTCCTGTCTCAATTCCAGTGCTCACTTTTGCATGTATTATTTTTGCATTTGAACTTTACATTTTTAGATAATGTTCTCCTTTTTGTATGAGTTTTAAATAGAGGTTATTTTGTTTATTGATTGATTGGCTGATTGATTATCTTTGGATGTTCAATTGAACCTGCACTTTGTGTTGAAAAGACTATCTTCCCTGAATTTAACTGCTATTGCACTTTGGTCAAATATAAGTTGGGCATATTTGAATGATCTATTTTTGGGATGTGGATTTTTGCATTAATATTCATAAAATATATTGGTCTACGGTTTGTTTTATGCTGTCTTTGTCTCATTATAGTCTAAGTGTGATTTGAGTTTCATAAGATAAATTGGGAAATGTCTGCCTTGTATTTTCTGGAAGAGACGGCCCTAAAAGGCGTTAATTATGCTTTAAATGTTTGCTAGTACATT
>NW_007043256.1:0-697 GCF_000164805.1 Carlito syrichta | reverse complement strand
AATCCATGAGCATGGGATATTTTTCCACTTGTTTGTGTCATCTTTTGATTTCTTTGAGCAGTGTTTTGTAATTTTCTTTGTAAAGGTCTTTCACATCTCTGGTTAGGAAGATGCCAAGGTATTTCAATTTTTTGTGGTTATTGTGAATGGAATTGTGTTTTTTATTTGGGTTTCTGTTTGTTTATTATTGGTGTAGAGAAATGCAATTGTCTTTTGTACATTTATTTTGTATCCTGAGACTTTGCCAAAGGCCTTTATCAGTGTAAGGAGGTTTTTGACAGATTCTCTTGGGTTTTCAAGGTACACAATCATATCATCTGCAAAGAGAGATAACTTGACTTCCTCTTTTCCTATTTGGATACCCCTGATTGCCTCCTCTTCTCTGATTGCTCGAGCCAGGACTTCCAATACTATGTTGAACAGGAGGGGTGAGAGTGGGCATCCTTGTCTTGGTCCAGTTTCAGGGGAAATGGTTCCAATTTTTGTCCATTTAGGAGTATGTTGGCTGTGGGTTTCTCGTAGATGGCTTTTACTATTTTGAGGTATGTTCCCCATATGCCTAGATGTTCAAGGGTTTTTATCAAGAAGGGGTGCTGGATTTTATCAAAAGCTTTTTCTGCATCTAATGATATAATCATGTGGTTTTTGTTTTGACATCTGTAGATGTATTTAATTACATTTATGGTTTACAAATGTG
>NW_007043255.1:0-778 GCF_000164805.1 Carlito syrichta | reverse complement strand
GACAGCCAGCTGGCTAGCAGGATAAGTAAGCTAGTTAAGTCAGTTGCACAGCCAGCTGGCTAGCTAGGTAGTTACCTAGTAAGTCAGCTAGTTAAGCCATCTGTCTAGCTAGGTAGCCAGCTAGTTAAGTCATTTAGTAAGTCAGCTGTCTAGGCAGTTGCAAAGCAGGGAAACTAGCTAGTTAAATCAACTGACTAGTTAGATGGCTAGCTAGTTAAGTCACACAGTTAAGTCAGTTCACTGGCAAGCATGCTAGCTAGGTAGTTAGGTAGTTAATGCTGCTGGTTAGCCAGTGGACTATGTAGGTAGGTAGATAGTTATGTGAGCTGGATAGCCATGAGGCTATCTTGTTATGTCACCTAGATAAGTCACCTGGCTATCCAGCTGTCTAGGTAAGTAGCTAGCTAGTTAATTCTGTTGGCTAGCCAGTTGGCTATTTCGTTATTTCAGCTAGTTAAGTCAGCTGGCTAGCTAGGTAACTAGCTAGTTAATTCAGTTACATATGTTAGCTAGCTAGCTAGTTATGTCAGCTAGTTATATGATAGCTCGCTAGGTAGCTAGTTAGTTAAAACAGCTAGTTAATTCAGCTGACTAGTTAGGTAGCTAGCTAGTTAAGTCAGCTATTAAGGTAAGTTGGGTAGTTAGTTAAGTCACCTAGTTAATTCAGCTTGCTGGCCAGCAGGTTAGCTAGGTAGTTAGGTGGTTAAGTCCACTGGCCAGGCAGTGGGCTAGCTATGTAGGTAGCTAGTTAAGTCAACTGGCTAGTAATTAGGCATCG
>NW_007043254.1:0-887 GCF_000164805.1 Carlito syrichta | reverse complement strand
CCTCAGGTTTTAAATTTGGAATAATAGGCGGTGGAATGCCAAATATGATTTCAAAAGGGGTGAGGCCCATTTTATAGGGGGAATTGCATACCCTATAGAGGGCGAAGGGGAGGAGAGCCACCCAGTCACCGTCAGTCTCCAGGGTTAGTTTAGTTAGGGTCTCTTTTAATGTTCTATTCATACGTTCTACCTGTCCTGAACTTTGGGGTCTATATGCACAATGTAACTTCCAATCTGCCCCAAGAACCTGAGCTAGCCCCTGTGTTACCTTAGAGATGAAGCCTGGTCCATTGTCTGAACCTATCTGGATAGGGAAGCCATACCTTGGCATGATGTCTTCTAGGAGCTTCTTGGCCACTACTTGTGCTGTCTCATGTTTAGTAGGAAACCCTCAGTCCAGCCTGAAAAGGTATCTATAAACACCAGTAAATACTTATAATCATACTTCCCAGGTTTTACCTCAGTGAAGTCCACTTCCCAGTATGCTCCTGGCTGGTCTCCTCTAAGTCTGGTTCCTGGGTTAGATCTGTGTGTAGAGGCATTAGTCACTTGGCAAGCATGGCACTCAACCACGATTTGTGCAATTTTGTGGTGTGAGTCTTTGATGGTATTTTTGCATGGCGTGTTAGGTCTCTCATCCTTTTTACTCCCATATGCATACTTCTGTGCATTTTTGTGAGGAGCTGTTGCCCTAATTTTTCTAGTAGAATTACACTGCAATCTGCTGCTCTCCACCAACTGTGCAAACATTGCACCATTGGTTGCTGTTTGATCCAATCGAGATCTTTTTTTGTATACTCAGGGACACCTGGCAATGCTGGTGCCCCTGGGTCTGGCAGCGTGGTCACTAAGATATGGTCCATGGAAATGGCTGCCTCCTTTGCCTT
>NW_007043253.1:0-816 GCF_000164805.1 Carlito syrichta | reverse complement strand
TGCGGGACCCAAGGATGACAGAGGGTGGGATCTGGGGACCCCAAGGGTCATTGTTCTTGGAAAGAAAAACAGGCTCATTCATCTTTGGGGCACCCCAGGGGACATGAAGATAATTGTTAGTGAACAGCCTCTGCCGAAATAATAACCTGCAGGTAACCATGCGTGGAAGGGAGAAAAGAATGGAGAGAAAGGGTGAAGCCAACACCTTACAGTTTTATGATACAGGCTAAGTTACCCTTCTCTGCAGGAATTCAGATGGGTCCCTTCAGGGTGGGGCAACTATGAATCAATCTGCTGCCAGCACTCAGACAAGTTTTCGTGTGAACACAAACCTTTCCTTTCCCTTGGGTAATTATCTAGACTGGACACATTCAGGACACAATTTCATAAAGCATTAATAGGCTGTTTTCTTTCCTTTTTTTAAATTAAGAAAGGAAGATTTATTTTGTGGCTTTTATTTTTTTAAGGGGGGAGGGAGAGAGACAGAGAAAGAGAGAGGAAGGGGGAGAGAGAGAGAGAGAGAGAGAGACAACATTTTATTTTTAGTAGGAGTCTCACCCTGTCGCTCAGACTGGAGTGCAGTGGCATGCTTATGGCCACCGCAGTCTGGTGACCTGCTGGGCTCAGGCGATCCTTCTGCTTCAGCCTTCCAAGTAACCAGAACTACAAATGTGAGACACAATGCCCAACTAAGTTTTTGATTTATGATAGAGACGAGGTCTCACCAAGTTTCCCGGGCTGGTCTCAAACCTGTGGGCTCAGGCAATCCTTTCACCTGGGCCTCCCAAAGTGCTGGGATTATAGGCATGAGCCAGA
>NW_007043252.1:0-869 GCF_000164805.1 Carlito syrichta | reverse complement strand
TCTAGCTGGCTAGATAGCTAGCTAGGTATCTGGCTAGTATTTCAGCTAGTGACATCAGCTGGCTAGCTAAGTAGTTAGCTACTTAAGTCAGCTAATGAAGTCAGTTGACTAACTAGTTAAATCAGCTAGTTATGTAAGCTGGCTAGCCAGTTGGCTAGCTAGTTAGGTCACCCAGTTAAGTCAGTTCGCTAGCTGGTTGGCTAGCTAATTAAGTCTGCTAGTTGAGTCAGCTGGCTATCCATCTGGATTACTACTTAATTCAGCTAGTTTAGTCACCTGTCTGGTCAGCTACCTAGCTCATTAATCAACTAGGTAAGTCAGCTGAATAACCAGTTGGCTAGCTAGTTAAGTCACCTTGTTAAGTCAGTTGGCTAGCCTGCTCGCTAGCTAGTTAAGAAGCTAGTTAAGTCATTTGGTTAGACAGCTGGCTAGCTAGTTACTTCAGCTAGTTAATTCAGCTGTCTAGCTAGGTAGTTAAGTCAGTTAGCTATGTCAGCTAGCTGGCTAGGTAATTCAGCTAGCTAGCTAGATATCTTGCTAGGTATGTAGCTAGCTATTTCAGCTAGTAAATTCAGCTGGTTAGCTAGGTAGCTAGCTAGCTGAGTCATCTAGTTAAATCAGCTGGCTAGCTAGTTAAGTCAGCTAGTTAAGTCATCTGGCTAGTCAGCTGCCTATCTGGGTAGCTAACTCACTAAGTCAGCTGGCTAGCCAGCTGACTAGCTAGTTAGGTCATCTAGTTAAGTTAGCTCGCTATCCAGTTTGATATCTTGGTAGCTAGATAGTTAAGTCTACTGGTTATCATGAGGGATACATATGTAGTTAACCAGTTAAGTAAGATGGCTAGCTATCTAGTTAACTAGTGATGCCAG
>NW_007043251.1:0-774 GCF_000164805.1 Carlito syrichta | reverse complement strand
CTTCAAAAAACATGATTTTGCATCATAGTTTCACTGACATGTTATTGAAACTTTGGGAAAAACTTTAAAGAAGGAGAAAACAAATTTTTCAAAGCTGGGTATTAGGAGAATAGACCTGCCAAAGAGATTAATCCTTTAATTAATTAATTAATTTATATTAATTAGTTTATTTATTATAAAGATGTGGGGTATAATTCAGGGCTAGGTATACAAACATTGGTCATGCAGGTACCCTTTTTGATGAGGCATGCCCCTCCCTCCCCCAACTGCCAGTCCCACTCCCCTTCCCCTGACAGTTTTCTGCTACTGCCAATTGCCTTCCCACAGCATTATAATTGTTCAAGGTCACCTTATGAGTGAGAACATATGGAACTCAGTTCTTTGTTTCTGTGGTAAATCACTGAGTATGATCAACTCCAAATCCATCCAATTTGCTGTAAGTTTTATATATTTGTTCTTCTTTATGACTGCATAATATTCCATTGTGTATATGTACCATTAAAAAAAAAATCTAGTCCGCTTTGATGGGCAACAAGGTTGGTTCCATGTTTTTGCTATTGTGAATAGAGCTGCAGCAAACATACCTGTGTAGGTATCTTTTTTGTAGAATGATTTGGGTTCCTCCAGGTATATTCCCACTATGGGTCATATGGAAGGTCAACTTTCAGTTCCTTCAGAAATTGCCACACTGTATTCCAAAGAGGTTGTATTAGTCTGCATTCCCACCAGCAGCGTAGAAGTGTTGCTTTTTCTCCACATTCTCACCAGCATCGA
>NW_007043250.1:0-551 GCF_000164805.1 Carlito syrichta | reverse complement strand
CATGCAATGTGACTGCAGAGCTTGCCTGCCCTCCTTGGGACCCTCTCTACCTGCTCTGGGAGGCTGCAGGGAAGCAGGGAGGGCAAAATATCATGCAGGAATCCAGCTCATCCTTGCTCCCCTAACACAGGCCATCACCATTCATGGGGAATACGGGACGGTCTGCTTCCAAACTCCATCCCACACTCCAGGTCTCTTCTGTTCCCAGAATGAACTGTCTGACTAAATCTAGTCATGCCGTTTCTTGCCTAAAATCCTACAAGGCATCTGTTGTTTGCAGGGTAATATCCCAGATCCTTACCTGGGAAAACAGATGCACTAGGGCCTGGCCCTGCCTGCTTCTCACCCTGGTCTTCCCACCCTTCCCACCTTTTCCTAAAGTCTTCCCAAGCTGTGAGGTTTCTAGTGACCCTACCTACCAGGCTACAGTTCTCCTTGTATTGCTGGGGCCATTTCTTCTCTGTTACATATACTCTTGTTGTTGTTGTTAATTTATTTTTATTTTATTTATTTTCTCTCTTTTAATTTTTATTTTAAAATTGTGGGGTACA
>NW_007043249.1:3386-4281 GCF_000164805.1 Carlito syrichta | reverse complement strand
GTACCTTCATGATGGTGTGTGATCACCTATCTCCAGTTCCAAGATTTTTCCATCACTTCCAGTATAACTGTTCCTGTTAAGTTTCTTCTCATTCTCCCCTGGAGACCATCAGTCTCTGCTCTGTTTTCATGAATCTATCTGTTCTGGTCATTCCATGGAAATGGAATCATACAATGTGTGACTTCTATGTCTGACATTTCTCACATGGCTTAATATTGTGGAGGTGCGTTCGTGTTATAGTATGTACCAGTAACTTACTCATGTTTATGGTGGAGTGATGTCCCATTGTAGGGGACATACTCAATCCATATCAGCTTTTGAGGCCTCAGTCTTGAATAAGAACAAGTAGCAATTGCCATACATGGGACAAAAGATAGAAACCAAATGAAACAGCAAAGTGGAAACTGGAGGAAACAACATACTTCCGAGAATGCACTGAAACTTCTAAAAAAGTAACAACTCTTATCTATATCCTGAGAGTAAACAGATACATGCATATGTATAGATTTGTGTATATATACATTGTATATGCATATCTATAAATATATGACATCCTTAATATAATAAGAGGAAGCTGGGAGTAACAAAAGTAAAAATAAATAGTTGGCCAAGATAAAAGTAACATACAGCAGGTAAGAAGATAAGGAAATTTCCCAAGAACTCTTACAAAGGGACAGAAGTTTTGAGAGAAAAACAAAAACAAGAGACAGACAAGTGTGAAAAGTAAATTAAACCACACCTTAACTATTGTAAGACAAAAATGTTTCTTAGTCGAAAACTTTACCTTCAGCCAATCTATTAGTCCAGGGTTAGAATAACAATATTTTCTGACAGAAACTGTCTTAGAAAATTAGCTTATCCTGAAGTCTTTTAAAAAATTATTTTTATAGTTTTT
>NW_007043249.1:0-1931 GCF_000164805.1 Carlito syrichta | reverse complement strand
TAATAGAAAGGGTAGAACTTTATACAGGCACTAGAAGAGAAGGTGAATTGTTTTTTATCTTTCCTTCCAAGTTTATCTAACAAATCATTTGTGGTGTGTGTGTGTGAAAGAAAGAGGGAGAGAAAGAGGGAGTGAGGGAGAGGGAGAGAAAATTTGAGAGGATAAATGAAAAACAAAAACCTTATTACAGGTTCTTTTGGTAATCAGATGTGCAAAAATTTTATTACTGGGATTTGGTGACTGTTTTAAAGAATAGGAAGCCTTTGCAATGTTTAATAGTTGGTAGCAATTTGGTAAATATTAAGTCTTAATTACATTGTTAATACACTTTTGAAAAAATTTATTCTCTACTGTAACTCATGATCCTTGCCCTAACACTGCCATTATGTTATCTGATTATTCCTTTGCAAGTAAAATCATAAGTAAGCGTAGCTGTAATCATAATATATGTATAATTTTGAATCTGGGTTTCTCCACTTAAAAGTATATAATAAGCATGTTTCCATGTTGCTCCATAATTTTCATAAGCATGACTTGCAAATTCTACATTGTATCTAATATAGATGCACCCTACATCACAAGCTACTGCGGGTGCCATCTTTTTCTAGGCAGCTTTCCCATGTTCGATGGGAAAATTTTTACTGTGCAGAAAACAACAGCAAACACATTTGACAGACATGCATTCTGTCCTTAGAAGAGTAAGCTGGATTAGGACTTCAAGCATGCCTTCCTTCCCTAGGGTCCACACTGACCTGTGAGGTTGAGTGGCAAGTTGGCCAGTGGCCCACGTGTACTGAGAAACAAAATATCTCCATGGATAACCCCAGCCTGAGAAAAGGAAGCTGGGGATCCAGACTGAACCTATCAACAAAGCTTGAGTCCTGGGGAGGGACTGAGCTTCTAAGAGCGGCAACCCCTCTGTTACCAAGCTTGTCCCATGAACAGCGGCAGAGGCCCGCTTCACCAAATATTGGTGACATGTTGGGGGCACAGGCTGCTCCATTCTGGGGTCTGTGAATCTAAGGGGGAGTTGAAGGGATCTCCTGACTCTGGGAAGCAAGAGTGGCACCAGCAGTATCTTTCCGTGGGAGCAGCTTTGAGGGTGACTTTAGGGTGTTGGGTGCCAACTGCTGGTGGCATCTTGGCAGTAGCAGCTCTGACCTCTCCACAGGGGGCTGGACCCAGAGCCTGGGGGCACTGAGTATTCCACATGATTGTTCCAATGACTTGCGTTTGAAAGCAACCCTCTCATAATCCCTCCCCCCCAAAAAATTGGGGAAAGTCTGTGGGCTGTCTAGCCATTGGGACAGAATTTGTTTTCCAAACCGTTTGTTCCTGTTCATGTAGCCTTCACTGTCCTCTGGATTAAGGAAGGCTATGAAAGCTGGATTGTACCTTACAATTTTTATGCTAGGTGGAAGGCACGCAGATATTCACTCTACTTCTAACTAACCTCTTTGAAGTATTTTTTTTTTTAAAGATAAAAGCAGAGTGAAAGTAAATATATGTCCTAGCCAGAGGAGGGTAAAGATGGTGAATTGACAAAAGGTATTTTTTTAATTTTTAATTTTTTAAATTATTATTCATTATAGAGATGGGTATAATTCAGGGTTAGATATACAAACATTGATCGTGCAGGTAACCCTGTTGATGAGGTATGCCACTCCCTCCCCTACCAGTTTCCCTCATCTACCAATCCCAGGCCCCCCCTCCCCTGGCAGTTTCCTACTACTGCCAATCGCTTTCTTATAGCATTATAATTGTTCAAGATCTGTTTATGAGTGAGAACATATGGAACTCAGTTCTTTGTTTCTGTGATAAATCACTAAGTATGATCAACTCCAAATCCATCCAAGTGGACTGAAAAGTCCATATATTTGTCCTTCTTTATGGCTGCATGAAACAAGTATTTTCAAAGAAAAATCTGCAAT
>NW_007043248.1:4372-5286 GCF_000164805.1 Carlito syrichta | reverse complement strand
TCTGTTGTCAATATGCAGTCCTTCAGACTTATAACTGTAGGCCTTAAGTGCTATAACTTTTCCTATGAAGACAGTTTTGGCTGTACCCCAGACGCATTGAAAGCTTGTTTTAATGTTTTCATTCATTTCAAGGAATTTCATAATTTCCATCTTGATTTCATTGTTGAACCAATGAACATTCAGGAGCAGAATGTTTATCTTTCATATTTTTTGGGGGGGATTCACAAGTTCTTCTTGGAGTTCATTCCACTGTGGTCTGAGAATATGCTTGATGTAATTTTTTTCTTTAATTTATTAAGACTTGATTTATTAAGACACAGTCTATCTTGGAGAATGTTCCATGTACTGAAGAGAAAAATGTACAACTTGTAGTTTGGGAGTGGAAGATTCTTTAGATGTCTGTTAGTTCTATTTGCTCTTTAATCTCAATGTGTTTTTATTGAATTTCTACCTTGCTGATCTGCCCATTTCTGCTGGTGGGGTATGAAAATTACTGTAATGGTTTTTACTTCTTTTTTAAGTCTAATAAAACTTGTTTTATAAAGTGAGAAATTCTTGTATTAGGTAAATATTTGTATTTAAATTTGTTATGTCCTCTCATTGGATTGAACCTTTTATCACTATATAATAATCCTCTTTGTCTATTTTTACTGGTTGTTAATTTATAGTCTTTTATATATGATATAAAAATGGGTACTCCTGCTCATTTTTGGTTTCCATTTGCATGGAATATATTTCCCCACCCCTTCACCTTGAGTCTCTAATTGTCATTGTATGCTCACTGAGTCTCTTACAGGCAGCAGAAACCCATTTTGCCAGTCTGTATCTTTATATTTGGTCATTGAGACAATTTCATAGTTAACAATGATATGTAACGTCCAATTCCATTCATCATGTTGATTGTTATCTAGTTT
>NW_007043248.1:0-3029 GCF_000164805.1 Carlito syrichta | reverse complement strand
ATGGTCCGTGCGTTTCGGGTTTTGTCACGAATTGGATGTCAGTCCAATTTCCATAAAGGATGTGTCCTGTATTTTCTATAGCTGGCCTTGTGGTGACAGATACCCTCAGTGTTTGTTTGTGTGAGAAATACTTTATTTCTTCTTTATTTATGAAACTTAATCTTGTGGTATACAAAATCCTTGACTAACTATTACTCTGTTTGAGAAAAATAAAGATGAGGCCCAATTCTTTTTACCTCTGAGAAGTCTGCTGTTATGTGGTAAGTTTAGCTTTGCAAGTTATTTGATGTTTTTGTATCAATGCTCCTAAAATTCTTTCTGTCACATTGCATGGTTAGATGATTATATGCCTTGAGTATGACCTTCCTGCAATGAATTTTATGGGGGGTCTTCATGATTCTTCATCTGAGTGTTTAAAGCTCTAGCATGGTCAGGGAAGATTTTTTTTCCATTTTTCTTTCAAATAGTTTTTTCCAAACCTGTTGTGTTCCCTTTTTTCCTTAGAAACACCTATTAATCTTTGGTTTGGACATTTTACATAATCATACAATTCTTAGAGATTTTGTTCTATCCTCTTGATTATTTTCTCCTCATTTTTTCTGCTTGAATAAAATCAAGAGTTTTGTCATGTCCTGAGATCCTTTCTTTTTTGTTTGATTTAGTCTACAGTTAAAACTTTCCATTGCATTTTGTAATTCCCAGAATGATTCTTTCATTTCTAAAATTTTAGCTTTTTAAAAACGTGTCAATCTCTTTGCAAAGTTTTTCATTTATGACCTTAATAGTTTTTTTTTTTTTGGAGGGGGTTAATTGTTTAATGTTTTTCTTTACTTTTCTCCTGAAGCTTATTGATCAATTTTATAATCAAACTTTTTTATTCTATGCCTGAAATTTCAAAGATTTTATTTTTGTTACAGTTCATTGCTGAAGAGTTAGTGTGTGTAAGTATGTGTGTTTAGTACTCAGAGTTATTAATTTTTGTTCCTTCTCATTTGGGTAGACTATTTCTTTTTTATTTAAGGTTGGTAGTTTGCTGGCTTAGGCACACTTTGGTTGCTTTGGCTATATAAGGCCCTGGTATGGTGAGTTTCTCAATTGTCATTTGTGGCAGTCCTGTGCTAAGTACCTTGCACTGGTTCACAGTGTCTTGAATGACAGGAGTGTCTTGAAAAGTGGTGCTAGTTGGGGTCTGGGATCAGGCCTTCCCTATTGCTGGGGTATAATATCTGATGTGGTGAACTGTGATGTTGACTTCCAGCCAAGAGGTGACACTTTTGGAAGAAAGCCAGTTATGTTAGTGTCTATGAGATTTCTTGGCATGTGTTGCTTCATGAAAGTACTCAGCCAACCTAAGTGGAAGGGGGGCCTCTAGAGATTACCCAAGTTCTCTGTCTATCTTGAGCCTTCAAGGGGTTGGATATGCACTCAGTTCAAAACCTCAGGGGCTCTTATTAACTTTACCCTGGATTAAAGCTCTTTTTTACAAAGTCTAGGACTAAGGCCTTCAGTGGAGGCAGCACTGGAGAACTTCTGACAACTCGGTCTCACAATGTCTCACATAGGTTCCACTTTTGTCCTCACCAGGGACAGAAGCAGAACATGATGTGACACTGTGTACTGCGTTATTTAGCAAATAGTGAGGAGGACACCCCTAGAGATGAATGTAATTTTAAACCAGAAAAAAAATGATTAAGAGTCATGGGAATGAAGAAAACAGCAGCAGCAGATGTTGAAAAATAGAAAAGAAAGGCGAGAGCTAAGAGTGAATTCATTTTTCTCCTAAGTCTTGCATTTTTACTCAATCATGCCAGATGGAGAAGACATCGCTAAGACATAAGGTACTTTTGGTTTCACTGCCCTTCTCACAAGAGAACTGGTAAAAAATAACTTTTCCAAAGCAGCAGAATGATAAAAGCAAATGTATTATTTCTTTTATTAATGAAGACTCAATTTCTCTCATTCATTTGAGATAACAAACTGTGGTGGAAAAGCTCCGACTTTGGGCTAGAGAGACATGACTTTGAATACTAATTATCTTAATCACTATCTGTATGACCTTGACAGGGTTTCTGTATTTTTGTATATATATTTCTTTTTCTTTTTTTAGTATTTTCACTTACAAAAGGTTAAAAGCTAATATTTATTGAGGCCTTTCTTTGTGCTAGACATTATGCTAATCAAATTATTTTACTTTCCCATTAAATCCTTCAAGAAATTATTTGTGTCATGTTTTCTCAGCTATTTTCCATAAGAGAAAATAAAATAGAAGCTAATTTAAGTAGTTTAACATTAGGTTACCAACTTAATCTAGAAATTAGATGCATGAGTGACAAGGGAGTTGTGCCTAGGTTCAAACTCCAGGTTCATCATGTAAGTTTGGGCATCTTTTTACTTTGTTTTGCCAGAGTTTCTCCATGGGTGTTGAGAATAGCTCCCTCATATAATGACTATAAAATTAGATGAGATAGTGTGTGTTTTTAGTTTCATCCTTAGAACATGAGTGTTCAATATATGTTAACTATATTGTTAATATTGCTACCATTTTTTAGTGTATCTTTTTATAATTTTTATTTTAAAGATGTGGAGTACAATTCAGGGTTAGGTACATGGTTGGTCATCCTACAAAAAAGTTTGGGCCACCCCATGATTCCCACTTCACCTGGTTTGTGATTGGGTACCTTTATTGATGTTATGTGTGCCCCTTCCCCTGGTAGTGACCCACTACTTGCAATCCCTTTCTTGTTCAGGGTCCATTTATGAGTGAGGACATGTAGTACTCAGATCTTTTTTTCTGTGATAAAATAAGAATTATTATAGACTAAATTCATGCAAGTTGCTGCAATGTTTATAATTTTGCTTTTCTTTATGGCTGTGTAATATTTCATCATGTATATGTACCACATTTTCTTTATCCAGCCCACTTTTGAAAGACAGCATGATTAGTTCCAAGTTTTTGCTATTGTGAACAATGTTGCAATAAACATGTATGTGCAGGTATCTATTTTGTAGAGTTATTTGAGTCCTTCTGA
>NW_007043247.1:0-848 GCF_000164805.1 Carlito syrichta | reverse complement strand
TAAAGATATGTTCTGACCCTTAAGCAAAAGAACACTTAGCCATGAATGCTCCCTACACCTCTACACCAGCTCTAAGCTTCCCAGTTCTATATGTTTCTCAGCCATTCCACATGTGAACAAAGACCAGGCAATGAAAACAATGTCCTTAAGTCTCAGGGTATTTTGTGAAAAGACTGCATTGTCACAATTATTTAAGGAAAAAAATACACAAACTCACGCATATATGCATATAAGCTTGTAATATAATAAAAGTTAGTTTAAAGACCTTAAGAGAAAGTATGGAGTATATAACATAACACTTCTGGGAGTTTCAGCCTTAGACAGTCAAACACGACGGCAGTATTTTATGAACTGAAGATCGTCTGGGGAGGGGTATCCACACAGAAGGCAAGTAATCCTTATTCTGGTTTCCTCTGGAAGTAGTATCCTTATTTACCTTATTTTAAACACATATTTAAAGTCATATTTATTTGCTTCTAAATCTCTATTTTCCATGAGATCTTGCTCTTGCTAAGTGGGTTTTTCTCGAGGCATTTTTCAAAAGTATGAACCCCTAAGTTGATGAATAGTATTCTGGTATGTCATTAAACAAAATGTATGGATACCTTGGGGCCTTTAATAATATAATTTAATGTAATAAAAATAAAGTTTACTGGAAGAATAAAATGAAAGAATTAACAAATCTCCCCAGTCTCCCTCAATTTGCGATTAAAGAACAATGCAATTTGCCCCTTTAGCAATTACTTCAAAAGACCAAACTTGTGAAAATTAAAAGTTGTTATTAATAGAATGGGTCATTTTTCACTCACTGGAGCAGGTAAAAGTACACAACATATTAAGTAATGTGC
>NW_007043246.1:0-732 GCF_000164805.1 Carlito syrichta | reverse complement strand
CAAGAATGCTTCCCCAAACCTGGGTAGTTACAATGTAAAATTGCAAATGGGCAAAGTGAAAAGTAATGATTTTCCTCTCTGTCATCTATAAAATTAGGATTTAAGATTTTGTCTTTTTGGCATAGGACATCAGGCTGTTCACAGCCTATTTGCAATATTCAAGGGCTAGATAAGACTTCTCAGTTCAAAGGACAAGAGCTTTTATCTGTCAAGCCTTGCACTATGAGTTTCGTTTCAAAAATCATGTAGGCCTGATGGAAATAAAATTGAACTTGAGTTTGAGTGTCAACTCTGAAATTTACAGGCATCATTACCCTGCCCGAAAATACTTGATTTCCTCTTCTGCGAAATGAGACAGATCTTATCTAGGCTCCTTTATACCCATCCAGCATACTGCATTGTTCTATAATGTGATGTTAATGTGAGCTACTGTTATCAGTGCATAATCCACATATCGAGTTGTTTCCCCAAATGCCGAGAAGATTAGGAAAGAAACAAAAATGGACAAAAAGTGTGGGTTGTATATTCTTTGCCAAGAAGTAGTTTGTTTCTTTTTCATAGTTATGTCACTTCTTTGTGTATTAATATTTTATACATAAGGTGTTAGAAGCTCTAACCTCATTGGCTGGAGAGGTATTTTAATAGGCAGATTATGATCTTGAGAGGAAAAATAAAATTTGGTGTAATTTGATAGGACTTCACGCCTGGAAAAGATTTAAAGTCTGACCAAGA
>NW_007043245.1:0-423 GCF_000164805.1 Carlito syrichta | reverse complement strand
TCAGTTATGAAGTCAGTGTAGCACCAGCCTTCTGATAATGTGTGTGCTTCATGAGAGTAGACACGTGTGTTGGCTAAATTTCCCAAGTCTCTTCTACTATGCTTTAGGGTCAGCCATGAGTCCACTTCATATGCATTTCTATCATAGTCATCTTAAAACAATAGATTCTCTTTTCATAACAAGAATGATCAACATAAAGGAGAAATGCTGTGCATGATGATACAGGGAACAATGACACAAGGTCATCCTATGATCGCAAGACACTGAGTGAAGTAAAGACTAATGACACCACTGGATGGAAATCAGTGGGAAAATCCAAAGTTTGCTTACTGAAAATAAGTAAAGAAGTCTTTTATTCTCAGTGAAGTGTTCTAATGCTTTCAAATATATCTTCCATGTTATTTCCCATAATTAAAAGAAGGC
>NW_007043244.1:0-373 GCF_000164805.1 Carlito syrichta | reverse complement strand
CACTTTGACCTAGCAAGAAATCTGTACTTGGAGTTATCAAGTTTGTAGCTGACTTTTAGGACTGCTATAAAGAAAAAGAAATTTATGTGTTGAAGTTTTTTTTTTTTTTTTTTAAGCAGGATTTATTGAGAGGATAGAAAAGCTCTCACAATGAGAGAGGACCTGAGGGTTGCCCCAAAGTTTTATTTTTTTATTTTTTATTTATTTATTTTTGAGTCGGAGTCTCACTCTGTCGCCCAGACTGGAGGGCAGTGGCCGCTCCAGGCCACCGCAGCCTCGACCTGCTGGGCTCCGGCGATCCTTCCGCCTCAGCCTTCTGAGTAGCCGGAATTTCAGGCACGCGCTACCACGCCTGGCTGATTTTTTGATTTAT
>NW_007043243.1:0-413 GCF_000164805.1 Carlito syrichta | reverse complement strand
GGCTACTCGGCAGACCGGTTAGCTACTTAACTAGTCGGCAAGTTAGTGAGCCGACAGAAAAAGAAGACTTTTCTAGTTGGCCTGCGAGTGAGCTGACTGGTCAGCTGACAAAACTAGTCGGCTGGTGAGTTAGCAAAGTGGTCAACCGAATTTAGTCAGCTGGCGAGTGAGTCAACTGGTCAGAAGAATTAACAAGTCGGCCGTCAAGTGTGCTGACCACTGAGCTGACTTAACTAATTGGCCGATGAGTAAGCCGGTTGGTCACAAGAATTAATGAGTCGGCTGGTGAGTGAGTGGACTAGTGAACTGACTTAACTAATTGGCCAGCGAGTGAGCCGACGAGTGAGCAGCCTTAACTATTCAGTCGGTGAGTGAGCACACTGGTGAGCTGACTTAACTAGTCATATGGCGAG
>NW_007043242.1:0-754 GCF_000164805.1 Carlito syrichta | reverse complement strand
ATACAAGGAAGGGTGAGTCGGGGGCATAGCCTGAGTCCCACCAGTTGGAGTTCTGCGATGGCCCATGAGCACCTCACTGCACTCTAGCCTGGGCGACAAGAGTGAGAATTCACACAAAAGAAGAAACAAGATGCCTACAACTCCTCGTACCCTGTTTCTATGGTAAATACCACAAGGCCTGATCTTGACTGCAAATGGTATGCTCTAGAACTACTCAAACTCTGAGTCAACTGAAACCCTTTCCCCCTCCTGTCTGTGCGGAGACCTCTTGGAAGCTGCTGACTCGGTCTCGATCCCTCAGTCCTCAGAAATTCCCCAGATTTCTGCATCTTGCTCTGGGTCCTGCCAGTTCTGTTCAACCCTTGCTTCCTCAAAGGCTAGGGCAGGCAAAGGTCTGTCCGACTCATCGATGAAACTATTTCCTCACGATGGCGCTGTGACTCAAGAGGACGCTAACAGGCCTGCCTGACACCCGCCCATCAACTTGGAAAAAAAGGTGCCATCAAACTCTCCTCCCTGTGATCCACCTTCAGTTTGTTTCTCCCTGAGCTCAACAAAGTTCCAGACACTTGGAAGGCTGAGCTGGAAGAGTCGCCCGAGCCCAGGAGTTGGAGGCCGCAGTGTCTGTGACCGTCTACTCTGTGCGACAGAGTTAGACTCTGACTCTAACAATCAAACCACAAAATAAAATTTTAAAAAACTTTGAAAAATGAAACATGAATAATGTTGGAAAAATCATGAAGAAAGAGGCATG
>NW_007043241.1:0-11735 GCF_000164805.1 Carlito syrichta | reverse complement strand
AAGTACAGAAAATTTGTGGTTGGGCAGGTAAAAATAGGGGTTTTAGGTTTGGAATATTCCACATTTTTGGGAGGTCTCGTGAAGGGGATCCAAGAATCTTGGATTCCATTTCCCCAAAACAATCTGGACGTCTTTCTCTTGATATCCAAAGAACTGGTATTCTCGGTCACCAGGAACTGTTTCGGCATCCTGCAGAGTGAAGTAGGAAGCTGGGTAATGGTGGTCGTCATATACAGGAAATTACACGTCACATTGCTAAGGAAGTATAAGGAATCTTCCTTATATGATTCCTCAATCCCAAAATCTGCAGGCCGTCTTCCTAAGACGTAACCATGTATCAGGTTTTTGAAGGAGAAATCAGGCTAATGGGAGTCCTCACATGAAGAAAACTTCACTGCGGTTTGCTAAGTAAGAATAAAGAATCCGCGTTACTCCGGTCCTCAATCCCAAAGAAGCTTAAGGTCATCTTGCTATGGGCTAAACAGGAATCATGGTATTTTCCAACATGAATCTGGAAAGTTGCGTCCTTATTTACAGAAACTACATGACATTTTGCTAAGGAAGAGTAAGGAATCTGGGTTACACAAGTCCTCACTCCTAAAAATATACAGAGCATTTTGGAAACTTCTATAAAGAATCAGAGTTTCGAAGCAGGATGCATATAGTGAGAGTCCTAATATACAGGAAAATACACAGCCCCTTGCCAAGGAAGAAAAAGAATCGAGATTATAGCAGTCCTCAGTCCTTAAAATCAACAGGCCATCTGCTGTGGATTAAACAAGAATCAGGGTTTTGAAGCTGGAACATAGGTAATAGCAATCCGCCTATGCAGAATCTACATGATGTCTAGCTAAGGAGAACTAAGAAACCTCTTTTACAAGGTTTGTCCATCACAATATCTACATGACATGTTGCTAATGGCAAAACAAGAATCATGGTTTCCAAACAGGATTCTGGGAAAGGGATTCCTCATATACAAGACCTTAAATTACCCCTCGGTATAAAAGAATAAGGAATCTGTGATACAGTACTTTACAATCCGAAAAATTCTCAGGGTGTCTTACTGTGGTATGAACAACAATCAAGGCTTCGAGGTCGTCTCATGTTTCTGAGATATTTGACTTGTGGGTAATATGAATCAGTCATTTGAGGACTCCAGCAATATTCTGGTTCTCTTGAGAGTTGTAATCGGGTTTCTGGTAGTACAAATCCCTTAAGTTCCTCGGGAAAATTAAGGCCAGATTCCCGGAAAAAAAGTATCATATTGCCGTAACTGGATGTAACATTGGTCTTAAGAAGAACTTGTTAATCCTTAAATTTCCGTTTGTACTTTATTTATACTGGCGCCGACGGTTTTGCAGTTGCCAAATATTTAGTGCGATTTAATAAAAGTTAACCAGGATACATGGATTCCAGGTCCCTAGGAAACATCTGGGCATCTGCATTTTTGTACACAGAGTTTTGGAATCCACATGGACAGGGAAAATCAGGGCATCTTGCTGAAAACGGAAAGGGAATCCGGGTCTTCGAGTTCTCAATCGCCTAAATCTGCAAAATGTCTTCATCAGGTTTAATCAGCAATCTGGGCGTCTATGTCGCCTCATTTTTAGTGTGTGTTTTGAGGAGGCACCAGGAATCGTGGTTTCCAATTCCTCAACAACTTTATGGGAGTATTTCTCTTGATATTCAAGCAACTGGAATTCTAGGTCACCAGGAAATATCTTGGCGTCTTGCTGAGAATGGAGCAGGTATTTCAGTAATGGGAGTCCTCATATACAGAACACTACACGACCTCATACTATGGAACAATAAGGAATCTTGGTTACATGAGGCCCCCATCTCAAAACCCTACAGACCGTCTTTCTAAGAGATAACCACCACTCAGATTTTGGGAGTAGGAATCTGAATGATGGGAGTCTTCATATACAGGGAACTGAACTGTCTATTACTAAAGGAGAATAAGGAATCTGGTTGACACGTGTCCTCCATCCCTATAAAACTTCAGGGTTTCTTGCTAAGGGATAAACACGAATTTGGGTTTTTGAAAAATTAACTAGGGAAATGAAATGCTCATATACAGAATAATGCACGGACTTTTCGTAAAAAAGTACAAGGAAGGCGGGTGACATGAAGTCTCAATCTCCAAAAAAAATACGGCGTCTTCCTAAGACCTGAACAAGGATCAAGCTTTCGACGCATGTATTTATGAACAGGAGTACTCATATACAGGTAGCTGCATGGCTGATGCTAAAAAGAAGGAATCTGCATTAAACGCATCCTCAGTCTGAAAATCTACAGGGCATCTTGCTGACGGCTACAGTAGAATCAGGGATTCGAGGCATGAATGTGGGTAATAGCAAACCTCATATACAGGAAACTACATGGTCTCATGCTAATAAACGAGAGGAAATCTGTTTTCCACTGTTCCTCTATCAATAAATCTACATGACTTCCTACTAAGGGCTAAACAAGAATCAGGGTTTTGAAACAGGAATCAAGGGAAAGAGTTTCTGCACATACAGGGCACTACATGGCCTCCAACTAAGTTCGAATAAAGAATCATTGTTGTACACGCCCTCAATCCAAAAAATTCCCAGGTTTTCTACTATGGGACAAACAAGAAACAGATCTTTGAGCTCCCCACATGTTTCAGAGAAATTTAGCATGAGGATATTATGAATCGGTCATTTCAGGAATCCTGCAACATTCTGGTTCTCTTAAAATTTGTAAATGGTATTGGGCACTCCATGTCCGTAAGCTTCCTCAGAACAATTAAGGCCAGATTCCAGGACAAAAAGTATCTTCTTGCCATAATTGGATGTAACTCTGGTCTTAAGGTGAACCCTCTAATCCTTCACCTTCCATGTCTCTTGTGATTTTGAGAAGGGACAAGGATTTTGCACTTGCCAAATGTTTACTACGTACTTTTAATGGTAACCAGGAATCATGGAATCCACGAACCTAGGAAATTTCCGAGAATCTGTCTTTTGATATACTGAATTTGGAATCCAAATCGACAAGAAAAATCAGGGCATCTTACTAAGAATTTAAAGGAAATTCGGCTGTAGGAGTTCTCATTCTCCGGAATCTACAGGGCCCCTTAATGAGGTTTAATCAACAATCTGGGCTTCAGGGGACCTACATTTTCAGAGCTACTTGCCCCGTGGATAGTCTACATCTGTCATTACTGATCCTCAAAGATTAGGCTCTAGAATTCCTTTTGTTTCCTGGGACCATCTATGACCATAATCATATACCCCAGAACCAAAATGTATACTGGTACAAAATTCCTCGATTGAGGTGACGTCAATCTACAGAAAATTCTTGTGGGCGGGCAGGTAGGAATTGGGGTTTTGTGTTTGGAATTTTCCATGTTTTGGGGAGGTCTTGTGAAGGGGAACCAGGAATCTTGGCTTCCAGTTCCCAAAGAACATTATGGACGTCTTTCTCTTCATATCCACAAAACTGGAATTCTTGGTCACCAGGAACTGTGTCGGCATCCTGCAGAGTGAAGCAGGAAGCTGGGTAATGGAGCTCGTCATATACAGGAAACTACACGTCATATTGGTAAAAAAGTATAAGGAATCTTCCTTATATGAGTCCTCAATCCCAAAAACTACAGGCCGTCTTCCTAAGACGGAACCACGAATCAGGTTTCTGAAGAAGGAATCTGGGTAATGTGAGTCCTCAAATCAATGAAACTTCACTGCCTATTGCTAAGTAAGAATAAGGAATATGCGTCACTCAGGTCCTCAATCCCAAAAAAGGTGAAGGTCATAGTTTTATGGGCTAAACACGAATCATGGTATTTTCGAGCATGAATCTGGAAAATGGAGTCATTATTTACAGGCAACTACATGACCTTTTGCTAAGAAGAATAAGGAATCTGCGTTACACGAGTCCTCAATCCCAAAAATCTACAGAGCATCTTGGAAAGTTCTAAAATAATCAGAGTTTCAAAGCAGGATGTATCTAATGAGAGTACAAATATACAGGAAAATACACAGCCCCTTGCCAATGGTGAAAAAGAATTGGGATTATAGCAGTCCTCAGGCCTTATAATCAACAGGCCACCTGCTCTTGGCTAACCAAGAATCAAGGTTTAGAAGCGGGAACATAGGTAATAGCAGTCCTCATATGCAGAATCTACATTATCTCTAGCGAAAGAGAACTAAGAAACCTATTTTACATGGTTCCTCCGTCACAATATCCACATGATATCTTGCTAATTGCAAAACAAGAATCAGGGTTTCCAAACAGGATTCTGGGGAAAGGGAGTCCTCATATACAGGACATTACACGGCCCCTCGCTAAAGAACAATAAGGAATCTGTGATATACTAGTCCACAATCGGAAAAATTCTCTGGGCATCTTGCTGCGGTATAAACAAGCATCTAGGCTTCGAGCTCGTCTCATGTTTCAGAGACATTTGGCTTGTGGGTATTATGAATCAATAATTTCAGAACTCCAGCAACATTCTGTTCCTCTTGAGAGTTGTATTCGGGTATCTGGTACTACAAATCCGTAAAGATCCTCGGGACAATTAATGCCAGATTCCCGGAAAAAAAGTGTCATATTGCCGTATTTGGATGTAACATTGGTCTTAAGGTGAACTTGGTTATCGTTTAAATTCCATTTGTACTGTATTTGTAGAGGGCCCGAGGGTTTTGCAGTTGCCAAATATTTAGTACGAATTATTAAAATGTAACCAGTATCGATGGATTCCATGTCTCAAGGATACATCTGGGCATCTGCATCTTTGTACACAGGGCTTTGGAATACACATGAACAGGGAAATTCAGGGCATCTTGCTGAGAACGGAAAGGGAATACGGTTCTTGGAGTACTCAATCGCCTAAATCTACAAAGTCTCTTGACAAGGTTTAATCAGCAATCTGGGCTTCTATGTCGCCACAATTTTAGTGTGTGTTTTGAAAAGGGACCAGGAATCTTGGGTTCCAATTCCTAAAGAAATTTCTGGGATTCTTTTTCTTGATTTCCAAGCAACTGGAATTCTAGGACACCAGGAAACATCTTGGCGTCTTGCTCAGAATGAAGCAGGAATTTCAGTAATGGGAGTCCTCATATACAGAACACTACACGATTTGTTGTTACGGAAGAATAAGGAATCTTGATTACACGAGGCCTCCATCCCAAAAACCTACAGACCGTCTTGCTAAGAGATAACCACCATTCAGGTTTTGGGAGTAGGAATCTGGATAATGGGAGTCCTCATATACAAGAAACTGCATTGTCTATTGCTAAAGGGGAATAAGGAATCTGGTTTACATGTGTCCTCCATCCCAATAAAATTTCAGAGTTTCTTGCTAAGGGCTAAACACGAATTTGGGTTTTTGAAGCATGAACTAGAGAAATGAAATGCTCATATACAGACAAATGCACTGACTCTTCCTAAGAAAGTCTAAGGAATGTGGGTGACATATTTTCTCCATGTCCAAAAAAATATCTAGCATCCCTCTAAGATCTAAACAAGAATCAAGCTTTTGACTCACGTATCTGTGAACAGGAGTACTCATATACAGGTAACTGCACGGCTGTTGCTAAAAATAAGGTATCTGTGTTATACGAGCCTTCAGTCCTTAAAATCTGCAAGGCATCTTGCTGAAGGCTAAAGAAGAAACAGGGATTCGAGGCATGAATGTGGATAATAGCAAACCTTATATACAGGAAGCTACATGGCCTCATGCTAATAAAAGTGAAGAAATCTGTTTTCCATGGTTCCTCTAACAAAAAACCTACATGACTTCTTACTAAGGGCTAAACAAGTATCAGGGTTTCGAAACAGGAATCAAGGGAAAGAGAGTCCTCACATACAGGACACTACATGACCTCCAACAAAGTACGAATATAGAATCACTGTTGTACGTGCCCTCAATCCAAAAAATTCCCAGGTTGTGTGCTATGGGACAAACAAGAAACAGATCTTCGAGCTCCCCAAATGTTTCAGAGCAATTTAGCATTCCGATATAATGAATCGGTCATTTCAGGACCCCAGCAACATTCTGGTCCTCTTAAAAAATGTAAATGGTATTGGGAATTCCCAGGCGTTTCTGGTCCTCAGAACAACGAAGGCAGGATCCCAGGACAAAAAGAATCTTCTTGCCATATTTGGATGTAACTTTGATCTAAAGGTGAGCCTTGTAATCCTTCACCTTCTGTGTCTCTATTTATTTTGAGAAGGCACAAGGGTTTTTCTCATGCCAAATATTTACTACGTACTTTGAATTGTCACCAGGAATCATGGAATCCACGAACCTAGGAAACTTCTGGCCATCTGACTTTTGATATACTAATTTGGAATCCAAATCGACAGGAAAACTCAGGGCATCTTACTGAGAATTAAAAGGAAATCCAGTTCTAGGGGTTCTCATTTTCCGTAATATACAGGGCCTCCTGATAAGGTTTAATCGGCAACCTGGGCTTCTGGGACCCTACATATTCAGAGCTACTTGCTTGGTGGAGATGCTAAATCTGTCATTATAGATCCCCGGGATCTTTCTGGTCCTCTTGTTAGATGTAATCAAGTCCCTAGAATTCCTTTTTTTTCCTGGGAAGTTCTACGTCCATAATCATATTCCCCAGAATCAAAGGTTATATTAGTACAAAATTCCTCGATTCAGGTTACCATAAATTACGGAAAATTTGTGGGTGGGCAGGTAAGAACAGGGGTTTTGGGTTTGGAATATTCCACATTTTTGGGAGGTCTCGTGAAGGGGAACCAGGAGTCTTGTATTCCAGTTCCCCAAGAACATTCTGGACGTCTTTCTCTTGATATACAAAAAACTGGTATTCTGGGTCACCAGGAGCTGTCTCAGCATCCTGCAGAGTGAAATAGGAAGCTGGGTAAAGGTGGTCGTCATATACAGGAAATTACACGTCACATTGCTAAGGAAGTATAAGGAATCTTCCTTATATGAGTCCTCAATCCCAACAACTGCCGGCCGTCTTCCTAAGACGTAACCAAGAATCAGGTTTTTGAAGGAGAAATCTAGGTAATGAGAGTCCTCACATGAAGAAACCTTCACTGCGGTTTGCTAAGTAAGAATAAAGAATCCGCGTTACTTGGGTCCTCAATCCCAAAGAAGCTTAAGGTCATCTTGCTATGGGCTAAACACGAATCATGGTATTTTCCAGCATGAATCTGGAAAGTGGCGTCCTTATTTAGAGAAACTACATGACCTTTTGCTAAGAAAGAGTAAGGAATCTGGGTTACATGAGTACTCACTCCTAAAAATCTACAGAGCATCTTGGAAACTTCTATAAAGAATCAGAGTTTCGATGCAGGTTGCATCTAATGAGAGTCCTAATATACAGGATAATACACAGCCCCTTGCCAAGGAAGTAAAACAATCAGGGTTATAGCAGTACTCAGTCCTTAAAATCAACAGCCATCTGCTGTGGGTTAAACAAGAATCAGGGTTTAGAAGCTGGAATATTGGTAACAGTAGTCCGCCTACGCAGAATCTACATGATGTCTAGCTAAGGAGAACTAAGAGACCTCTTTTACACGGTTCATCCATCACAATATCTAAATGACATATTGCTAATGGCAAAACAAGAATCATGGTTTACCAACAGGATTAGGGGGAAAGGGATTCCTCATATACAAAACCTTAAAAGACCCCTCGGTATAAAAGAATAAGGAATCTGTGATACACTAGTCCACAATCCGAAAACTTCTCAGGGCGTCTTACTGCGGTATGAATAACAATCAAGGCTTCGAGCTCGTCTCATCTTTCTGAGATATTTGGCTTGTGGGTATTATGAATCAGTCATTTCAGGACTCTAGCTATATTCTGGTTCTCTTGAGAGATGTAATCGGGTTTCTGGTAGTAGAAATCCCTTAACTTCCTCGGAAAATTAAGGCCAGATTCCCGGAAAAAAAGTATGATATTGCCACAACTGGATGTAACATTGGTCTTAAGAAGAACTTGTGAATCCTTAAATTTCCGTTTGTACTGTATTTGTAGTGGCGCCGACAGTTTTGCAGTTGCCAAATACTTAGGACGAATTAATAAAAGTTAACCAGGATCCATGGATTCCAGGTCCCTAGGAAACATCTGTGCATCTGCATTTTTGTACACAGAGTTTTGGAATCTACATGGACAGGGAAAATCAGGGCATCTTGCTGAAAACGGAAATGGAATCCGGTTCTTGGAGTTCTCAATCGCCTAAATCTACAAAGTGTCTTGATCAGGTTTAATCAGCAATCTGGGCTTCTATGTCGCCTCATTTTTAGTGTGTGTATTGGAGAGGGAACAGGACTCGTGGGTTCCAATTCCTCAAGAAGTTTATGGGAGTTTTTCTCTTGATATCCAAGCAACTGGAATTCTAGGTCACCAGGAAATATCTTGACGTCTTGCTGAGAATGGAGCAGGAATTTCAGTAATGGGAGTACTCATATACAGAACACTACACGACCTGTTACTATGGAACAATAAGGAATCTTGTTTACACGAGGCCCCCATCCCAAAACCCTACAGACCGTCTTTCTAAGACATAACCAGCACTCAGGTTTTGGGAGTAGGAATCTGGATAATGGGAGTCCTCATATACAGGGAATTGCACTGTCTATTGCTAAAGGAGAATAAGAATCTGGTTGACACGTGTCCTCCATCCCTATAAAACTTCAGGGTTTATTGCTAATGGATAAACACGAATTTGGGTTTTTGAAGAATTAACTAGGGAACTGTAATGCTCTTATACAGACAAATGCACTGACTTTTCCTAAGAAAGTACAAGGAAGTTGGGTGACATGATTTCTCAATCTCCAAAAAAAATACGGCGTCTACCTAAGATCTAAACGAGGATCAAGCTTTCGACGCATGTATTTATGAACAGGAGTACTCATATGCAGGTAGCTGCACGGCTGATGCTAAAAGAAGGATTCTGCGTTATACGCATCCTCAGTCTGAAAATCTACAGGGTATCTTGCTGACGGCTATAATATAATCAGGTATTCGAGGCATGAATGTGGGTAATAGCAATCCTCATATACAGGAAGCTACATGGCCTTATGCTAATAAACAAGAGGAAATCTGTTTTCCACTGTTCCTCTATCAATAAATCTACATGACTTCCTACTGAGGGCTAAACAAGAATCAGGGTTTTGAAACAGGAATCAAGGGAAAGAGTGTCTGCACATACAGGACACTACATGGCCTCCAACTAAGTACGAATAAAGAATCATTGTTGTACACGACCTCAATCCAAAAATTCCCAGGTTGTGTGCTATGGGACTAACAAGAAACAGTTCTTCGAGCTCCCCAAATGTTTCAGAGCAATTTAGCATTCCGATATAATGAATCGGTCATTTCAGGACCCCAGCAACATTCTGGTCCTCTTAAAAGGTGTAAATGATATTGGGAATTCCAAGGCGTTTCTGGTCCTCAGAACAACGAAGGCAGGATTCAAGGACAAAAAGAATCTTCTTGCCATATTTGGATGTAACTTTGATATAAAGGTGAACCTTGTAATCGTCCCCTTCCGTGTCTCTTTTTATTTTGAGAAGGGACACGGGTTTTGCCCGTGCCAAATGTTTACTACGTACTTTGAATGGTCACCAGGAATCATGGAATCCACGAACCTAGGAAACTTCTGGCCATCTGACTTTTGATATACTAATTTGGAATCCAAATCGACAGGAAAAATCAGGGCATCTTACTGAGAATTAAAAGGAAATCCGGTTCTAGAGTTCTCATTTTCCGTAATATACAGGGCCTCCTGATAAGGTTTAATCGGCAACCTTGGCTTCTGGGACCCTACATATTCAGAGCTACTTGCTCCGTGGAGATGCTAAATCTGTCATTACAGATCCCCGGGATCTTTCTGGTCCTCTTGTTAGATGTAATCAAGGATTTGGCCCTTCAAATCCTTTTTTTCCTCGGACGTTCTACGTCCATAATCATATTCCCCAGAATCAAAAGGTATATTGGTACAAAAGACCTCGATTCAGGTTTCCTTAACGTACAGAAAATTCGTGGGTGCGCAGGTAAGAAGAGGGGATTTGGGTTTGGAATATTCCACATTTTTGGGAGGTCTCATGAAGGGGAACCAGAAATCATGGATTCCAGTTCCCCAAGAGCATTCTGGACGTCATTCTCTTGATATCCAAAAAACTGGTATTCTCGGTCACCAGGAGCTGTCTCGGCATCCTGCAGAGTGAAGTAGGAAGCTTGGTAATGGTGGTCGTCATATACAGGATATTACACAGCACATTGCTAAGGAAGTATAAGGAATCTTCCTTATACGAGTCCTCAACCCCAAAAACTGCAGGCCGTCTTCCTAAGACGTAACCAAGAATCAGGTTTTTGAAGGGGATATCTGGGTAATGGGACTCCTCACATGAAGAAAACTTCACTGAAGTTTGCTAAGTAAGAATAAAGAATCCGGGTTACTTGGGTCCTCAATCCCAAATTAGATTAAGGTCATCTTGCTATGGGCTAAACACGAATCATGGTATTTTTCAGCATGAATCTGAAAGGTGACGTCCTTATTTACAGAAACTACATGACCTTTTGCTAAGAAAGAGTAAGGAATCTGGGTTACACGAGTCCTCACTCCTAAAAATCTACAGAGCATCTTGGAATCTTCTATAAACAATCAGAGATTCCAAGCAGGATGCAACTAATGAGAGACCTAATATTCAGGAAAATACACAGACCCTTGCCAAGGAAGAAAAAGAATCGAGGTTATAGCAGTCCTCAGTCCTTAAAATCAACAGGCCATCTGCTGTGGGTTAAACAAGAATCAGGGTTTAGAAGCTTTAACATAGGTAATAGCAGTTCACCTAAGCAGAATCTACATGATGCCTTGCTAAGGAGAACTAAGAAACCTCTTTTACACGGTTCGTCCATCACAATATCTACATGACATGTTGCTAATGGCAAAACAAGAATCATGTTTTCCAAACAGGATTCTGGGGAAAGGGATTCCTAATATACAAGACCTTAAACAACCCCTCGGTATAAAAGAATAAGGAATCTGTGATACACTAGTCCACAATCTGGAAAATTCTCAGGGCGTCTTACTGCGGTATGAACAACAATCAAAGGTTTCGAGCTCATCTCATGTTTCTAAGATACTTGGCTTGTGGGTATTATGAATCAGTCATTTCAGGACTCCAGCAATATTCTGGTTCTCTTGAGAGATGTAATCGGGTTTCTGGTAGTACAAATCCCTTAATTTCCTCGGGAAAATTAAGGCCAGATTCCCGGAAAAAAATATCATATTGCCGCAACTGGATGTACCATTGGTCTTAAGAAGAACTTGCTAATATTTAAATTTCCGTTTGTATTTTATTTGTAGCGGCGCCGACGGTTTTGCAGTTGCCAAATACTTAGTAGGAATTAGTAAAAGTTAACCAGGATCCATGGATTCCATGTCCCTAGGAAACATCTGGGCATCTTCATTTTTGTACACAGAGTTTTGGAATCTACTTGGACAGGGAAAATCAGGGCATCTGGCTGAAAACGGAAAGGGAATCCGGTTCTTGGAGTTCTCAATCGCCTAATTCTACAAAGTGTCTTGATCAGGTTTAATCTGCAATCTGGGCTTCTATGTCGCCTCATTTTTATTGTGTGTTTTGATGAGGGAACAGGATTCGTGGGTTCCAATTCCTGAAGAACTTTATGGGAGTCTTTTTCTTGATATCCAAGCAACAGGAATTCTAGGTCACCAGGAAATATCTTGGCGTCTTGCTGAGAATGGAGCAGG
>NW_007043240.1:0-765 GCF_000164805.1 Carlito syrichta | reverse complement strand
ATAAAGGACTACCAAGGCTGTGCCGTTTTCATTGCTGAGTAAGCACGGAGAGCCTCTGTTACACTGGGGGTGAAGCTGGGTCTTACAGGGGACACGCTATTGAAGCCTGCGCTGCACTGCCCTTCATTGGCAGTCTGTATACACTGGGTTTGTGCGTGCTCTCCTCCCTGATTCTCAGAGCTACCCTGTATATACACTATACTAGGCAGGGAGCATTTGGTGACCAGAGTGCAGCTTCAGGTGCTGCACTACTGGATCCAGATCTCCACAGCCATGGGTAGCCAAGCATGCTTCATTCAGCGGAGAATGCTGAAGAATAAAAAACTTTTGACACGGGCGTCTCACACGGAATACAATGGCTCTGCGGGTTCATTTGCCAACGAGGCCCGAGACCCATTATTTGCTTTCCGGAAAACAACAGTCTTCCATGGGAGACATTCCTCAAAACGGCACGTCACTGAATGGGGGGCAACAAGTATTATACTGGCTTGGTCTCTGGCGTAACACCTGATTCTCCCTGTTTTTCAGCGTATATTATCCTACATTGAGTGCATAGGCCCAGCAGAGCTGTATTCAACGTTTCCTGTATAAAAAGTGGAAAACTCCATGGTGCCACACTGAGCGACATGACCGGTTTGCTGTCATCTTTGCGAAAGCATGATTTGTTCACCCATTGAATTCTAAAGTGTTTTTGATTTGACCTGTCCGTCTCCTATCCAAAGCCATTGCTCTTCCGTTGGCATTTACGAGGAAGAGCTGACAGGA
>NW_007043239.1:0-649 GCF_000164805.1 Carlito syrichta | reverse complement strand
CAAGTGGGAAGGAGGAATGACAGCACGCACACTCAGTGCCAGAACCTCACAGTGCAGCACACTTCTCACACAGCACTTTCCAAGGGAGACGGACATTCAAAACAAGCACCACCAAGGCAGTCAGCTCTTTTCCGTCAATGCGTTTGGCAGAGCAATTGTGTATCCTCCCACACAAAAATTTGAAAGGGAGAAACATTTCAGAATGCACCCAGGGAATTCACCAAGTAATGCCTTCTTGCTCCACTGTGGGGTTCCCATCGCCCCCTGGGTGGCAGCGTAGAGCTGCCCATGGGCAAAGCGTGTCCCATGAGAGAACTCTTAGTTCAAACAGAGGCGCTCTGCACAGCCGAAGTCCAAATGAGAAGAAAACCGCGAGACTCAGACTCATGTGTTGCAGCATGCACCAAGTGAGAATAACATAGATAGCCCCTAAAGAGCGCTGCACATTTTGAAAAGCTCCTTCCCCGGGAAGATGCACATGCACAACAAGCCTCACAGAGGCCGTATACGCTTATTCAGCAAGGCCAACGCGAGAGTGACTGCATTTCCTAACCTAGAGAAACGCCAAGGGGTAAAACGTTTCAGGGCTCAAACAGAAGGCAAGCACTGCTTTTCTACAAGTGAGTGTGTAGCACTCATTTCACTCAGT
>NW_007043238.1:0-1415 GCF_000164805.1 Carlito syrichta | reverse complement strand
CCTGTATGTCATTTATACATTTCACTGGATAGTTTAGCTATTAAAACTATCCACCATAAACCAATGACTGACTATTTTACTTGGTAGTACTCAGCTGGCAGAATATGGCCAGTAAATCAGACCCTGTTAAAGAATACATTCATTGTAAAAAAGAAAACGACAAAGGAATAAATGAGTAGAGAAAAGTTAGCTGTGGCTGGAGAGGAGTTGGAAATGGGGAGAAGGAAGGTCAGCTGATAAAAGAGGATGGAACACTCCAGAAAGTAGAAGGACTTATTGTACTAACCTGGGGATGCTGAGAAGATGAATGAAATATGCACAATGTGCTTTGAACTCCCTGCTCAGGAAAGCAGATGCCAAGTAAAATGAAATTCTATTCATTGTGTTTCTTACCAGGCATACAAAAAGACCACTTAGTCATTTCAATCACTGAACAATGCTCTATTATCAAAATGAAACTATATCTGCATTCACCCAAAGTATTTGTACATATAGCAAAGCTATTTAAACCAATGGATATAAATTTTAAGAGGGATTATTATATTAATTATTCCACACCTATGAGTGGCAGTGGAATACTGAATGAAGAAAAGACAGTTAACTGCTTGAATTCTAAGGCATAGAAGAATGATAAAGAATGAAATGTTATTATTATTATTATTATTACTATTATTATTTGAGTTTGGAGTCTCACTCTGTCTCCCAGACTGGAGTGCAGTGGCTGCTCTCGGCCACCGCAGCCTCGACCTGTTGGGCTTCAGCGATCCTTCCACCTCAGCCTTCCAAGTAGCTGGAACTACAGATGCGCGCTACCACGTTTGGATAATTTTTGATTTATTGTAGATATGAGGTCTCGCCAAGTTGCCCAGGCGGGTCTCGAACCCGTGAGCTCAGGCAACCCACTCACTTCAGCCTCCCAAATCACGGGATTACACGCTGAGCCACCGAGCCTGGCTGAAATGTTATTTTTAATTATGGAACACCAGCAACAGGGTCAGTATTGAATACAGGTTTAGAAACCATCTATGAATAACTGGTTTGTAATCTAAAAAAGGCAGAAACAACCTTTCCTAAGGGAAAAGGCAGGTCTCAACCAGCAGAAAACATGAAGTTGTTATTTTCTTTCTGTAGTGTTACTTATACAAAGTCCACCTTGGTATATATCTGCTAAAAGGATTCATGAAATCGACTGTCTTCAGGCAACCAACTTTCATTCCTCACGCTGCATTATGTCTCCCAATTAAAATGGAAAAGAATAAGGCTTTTATGTCAATAACTAGAGAGAACCCTTGGTAAATTATTTAGCAGCCACTAGAAATATTGGTCCAATGATGTGCAGGTATTGTCTGGAGACAGTCAAGACCGCTGTCCAATGGCAAAGCTCAATGTCAAGACCATTTTTTTGATATTTGCTT
>NW_007043237.1:0-823 GCF_000164805.1 Carlito syrichta | reverse complement strand
TTCAGAATGACCTTTCAGATACATTGGCCCTAAATTAAAGTACTACTGTTACCAATGAGTCCTTGAGATCCTGGCTAAATTTTCTGGCAAGTAAGAATAGAGTACAAAATGTTTGCTGGTATTTAGTCTACCTGGAATGTCCTGTCAGTGTTTTTGGGAAAATGTCTTTTGGGCTAAGGAACAAAGCATGATCAGGCAGACCTAAGCTTGCAAACAGCTCCATCACTTCCAACTCCTGATGCACAGGCATCCTAGCTAAGTTAATCTCTTCATTATTTGGAAAAAAAAACAAAACAGAAACACTATGCTTGTTTCCACTTTTCAGGCTGTATTCATATCTCCTTAAATATGTCCTCTACCCACTCTATCATCCTCAAAGTCCTATGTAAGTTCCATTTCTTGGGAAAGTTGTTCTTAAAGACCCCACTGGTAGCTTTTTCTAGTCATCTATTGCACTTACAGTGTGCAACATTTACTTAAAACAGTCAGAGATCTGGATTTTTAAAAATGTGGTATATATATGCAATGGAATATTATGCAGCCATAAAGAAGAACAAACATATGGACTTCACAGCAACTTGGATAGGTTTAGAGTTGATCATACTCAGTGATCTATCACCAAAACAAAGACCAGAGTACCATATGTTCTCATTCATAAGTGGGCCTTGAACAATTATCATAATACTATAAGAAAGGGATTGGCAGTAGTGGGAAACTTCCAGTGGAGGGACAGTGAGATTGGCATTTGAGGGAAACTGCTAAGGGAGGGAGGGGCATACCTCATCAACAAGGGTACCTGCATAATCAATGTTTTGTATACCTA
>NW_007043236.1:0-754 GCF_000164805.1 Carlito syrichta | reverse complement strand
AAAATGCCAAACCAGTAATCAGGACAGCCGATACCACGGCTATGAGAGGGCACACATGCATATGGTGCTGGGCAAGTAGCTTAGCTATCAAGCCTCTGTTTCTTGTCTGCGTGAAGAAAGAGTTTTCTACTTTTGAAGGGAGAAATGAAGAGTTTAGAAAGCAAAAGAAAGCCTTGCTCTTGGGCAAGCTGTTCATAACTCTGTTTTGTCAGTGACCTCCTTTGTAAGTCTCCCAAGGGCCTGCTGGGAGCGACAGCAGGTGAAGCATTTGGTGCAGCAGGAAACATGGGCATTGTCTGGGCTTGAATCGGGGACACCCTGAGCAGATTGCTCCAGTAGTGGAGCCCAGTTCCTCGTCTGCACACAGGGACTGAGAGACCTGCCTCTCAGGATTGCCATGGAGATTACAAAATTGGTTAACTTCTAGTGTAGAGTCTGCTGCAAAATAGACATTTCAAATGTTAGTTTTCTTAGCCTATAGTTATTCAAATAAATTATTCTGTATATAAAATAAGAAACTTTGGACATCATGTAAAAAAATGTTGATTCCTCCATATAAGTCAGTTGATACGCTTTTTTCTAGTCTCTTTTTCTGTGCATATAAAGGTGTTAATATATATTTTTCAAAATTGGGGTAATACTGTATATAATTTTATATCCTGCATTTTACTTTATTAATATCTTAGGTATTTCACTGTTATTACATATTATTTTAAAATGTCATTTTTAATATTTGTGTAATACCCTAATCATG
>NW_007043235.1:0-1196 GCF_000164805.1 Carlito syrichta | reverse complement strand
GTAAGCTTCTCCTTCACCCCACACAGGTGTGCGTACTAGTCAGCCTTGGGCTTCGGCTTGGTCTCTCTGAACCTCACCCTCACCATTTATAAATGTGGATCCAATATATTCAGAATGAACTAGAGATGACTGAGAAAATAGAAGGCAGTAATGTGCAAAGGACCTTTATCTGTGGCCGTTCAAGCTAGGCACACCATTATGGCCGTCAGTTCTGTTAAACACCACCTGTAATTTGGAGAATCAGTCCTGACTCACAGCTTCAGAGCAAGAGAACTCCAATGCCTATGAAAAAAGGTTATTCTTTTTTTTTCTTTCCTAAAACATTGGGTTAGTGGAAATTTTGTATATAACTACTATAATCATTGATGTGCAAGATAACTTGTTATAATAATTCCCTTAGTAATTAACTTTAGCTGACAAACTCTACCAGATGAAGCATTTAAGCAGAAAATGAACAGTAAATTGGACAAGGCCTTAAACCAGGTTAATTCTATATAAGGAGACTTTTCATAGCTATGTGATAAAATAAAATCTATATAAAATATTTTATCTTCTAGTAAATATTACTATTATAATTGATTTAAAATTTTAGATACCGTTTTGAAATTTTAGCTGTATCTTATTATTAAACCACATCTATTTACAAAACATGGTAGATAAATATAGTCTTAATAAAATATTAGTCTGGGCTCGGTGGCTCAGCCTATAATCCCAGGGCTTTGGGAGGCCGAGGTGAGAGGATTGCTTGAGCCCACGGGTTCAAGACCCACCCGGGCAACTTCGCGAGACCTCATCTCTACAGTAAATCAAAATAGCTGGGTATGGTGGTGTGTGCCTGTAGTTCCAACTACTTGGAAGGATGAGGTGAAAGGATCACTGGAACCCAGCAGGTCGAGGCTGCGGTGGCTGGGAGGGTGCCACTGCACTCCAGTCTGGGCAGCAGAGTGAGACTCCAGCTCAAAAAAATAAAATAAAAAATAAAATGAAATAAAATATTAGTTACTTTATCAAAAGACATATTCATAGCATGACCTAGAGATCTCAGAAACATGAGAAGTAGTTACACTTCATCCATGAATTTATTAGCTTAATTCTAGCATTTTCTCTGATGTATATCATTGCTTTCTTTAAGTTAATTCAATGCAGTGAACCCTTTATTCAAAAATAAGAAAGAAGGCCTCAATCTGCTTAAAAGT
>NW_007043234.1:0-1288 GCF_000164805.1 Carlito syrichta | reverse complement strand
AAAATGTAAAATCCTTGAAAGTTGAGCCTTGTACAAGAACAGTATGGAGGCTTAGAGTCATCTTTCAAGGATGCCAGTTTTGAAAAGGAGTCAACAGAAGCACAAAGTGTGGAGGCGACCTGTGAAAGGCTGGACAGGTCCAAATCTGAACTTGAAGATGGAATATTCTGTCGAGAAAAAGAGTTAGAAGAAGAGAAATCTGAGCATTCTGAACAAGATGAACTGGTGGTGGATGTTTCAAAAAGGGTGCAGTCCCTAGAAGATGAATTAAAGACTGTCAAATTACAAGTAGCTGAAGCCAAAACAACCTTGAAGATATTTCATATGAATGAAGAACGACTTAAGAGAACACTAAAAGATGCTTTGAATGAAAATTCTCAACTTCAGGAAAGGCAGAAACAGCTTTTACGAGAAGCTGAAGTATGGAAAGAACAAGTGAATGAACTTAAACAGAAAATAACATCTGAAGACTCTAAAGTACACACAGAACAAGTTCTCAAGGATAAAGAAAATCACATCAAGTCTCAGACTGAACGCTTGCTAAAGACGAAAGATTGGGCCGCTGTGCTTGAAGAAGACATAACAGATGACGATAACCTGGAATTAGAAACATTGAAGAGTGAATCAGAAAATGGTGCTCACTTAGATAAACAGCGAAAAGGAGCTTTGAAGAAACTGATTCATGCTGCTAAGTTAAATTCTTCTTTAAAAACTCTAGAAAGGAGAAAGATACCAAATTTACACTCAGTTGTCTGAAGTAGATAAAACAAAGGAAGATTTTGCGGAGCCTATTAAAAATCTCCAGACTGAACAAGCATCTTTACAGTCAGAAAACACACAGTTTGAAAGTGAGAATCAGAAGCTTCAACAGAAACTTAAAGTAATGACTGAACTGTATCAAGAAAGTGAAATGAAGCTACACAGGAAATTAACAGTAGAGGAAAATTACCTGTTAGAGAAAGAGGAGAAACTTTCCAAAGTAGATGAAAACATCAACTATGCTGCTGAAGAGCTGGAGACCTATAGAAAGCGAGTCAAAGATCTTGAAGAACAATTGGAGAAAAGCATTCATTCTTATCAAGGGCAGATTATGTCCCATGAGAAAAAAGCACAGGATAATTGGTTGGCAGCTCAAACCACTGAAAAAATTCTCAATGATTTAAGGAAAAAAAATCCTCACACCAGACAAAAATTAACTGAAGCAGAGTTTAAATCTGAACTTTTAGAAAAGGATCCTCATGCACTTGATGTTCCAAATACAGCATTGGCAGAGAGCATTCCACATATG
>NW_007043233.1:0-780 GCF_000164805.1 Carlito syrichta | reverse complement strand
TTTGACTTATGATTTTTATCATGTAACTGTCAGTTTAGATCACTTCTGTTGTTTACCTTCTGATCTACACTGTTTCTGGATTTTATTGACCTGTGTCTGTGTAGCTATCAGTACTCCTTAGGGAATCTTTCTTACGTGTCTTTCTTCACTTCTTCCCAATCCTGTGACTGTTTTTCACCTGATAGCTGGTATGTATATCTGTTATCCCTCTCACACTTCTCTCTTTCGCTCATTTTGACTTATGATTTTATCATTGTAACTGTTGGTTTAGATCACGTTTGTTGTTTACCTTCTGACTTACACTGTTTCTCAATTTTATTGCCCTGTCTCTGTGTTGCTATCAGTACTCTTTAGTACTATGTAGCTATCAGTACTCTTTCTTACGTGTCTTTCTTCACCTCTTCCCAGCCCTGTGTCTCATTCTCACCTGATAGTTGGTATGTATATCTGTTTTCCCTCTCGCGCTTCTCTCTTTCTAACTCCCTATTGACCACCCCTTTCTCCATTATTTTCCTCTTCTATATGCCCCCTTTTGAAATCTAGGGACCAAGACTGCAAACTGCTGAATAGACAGACTGTAAAGCAGAGGGAAAAGTGAACAAAACCAGAAGACCCTCATAAGGAAGAACAGGTCATTGCAGAAGAGAAATAAATGCAACCCAACCTTCCCTCAAAAACAGAATTGAAGAGGGGGAGGGAAAGGGGGAGAGTGAGAAAAATCTACAGAAATGAAGAAAAACCAAAAGAAGAGTATGGGTCTCTCCCAGACGCCTGGGAGAG
>NW_007043232.1:0-666 GCF_000164805.1 Carlito syrichta | reverse complement strand
GACTTAAATAGTTAGCTACTAGTGAGCTAGCTGGCTTAGTTAGCTGACTTAGCTAGTAAGCTAGCTTACTTAGCTAGCTGACTTAAACTAGTTTGCTAATGAGATAGTTAGCTGACTTAACTAGTTGGTCAGTGAGTTAGATAACTATTTTAACTAGTTGGTAAATGAGTTAACTAGCTGACTTAGCTGGTCGGTTAACAAGTTAGCTAGGTAACAACTTGCTGACTGATGTGTCATCTGACAAGTTAGTAGGTTTCAAACATTGACTGACTACTTGGCCAACTTGTTAGCTGGCTTAACAATTTGGCCGAGTAGTCAGCATATTAGTTACTGGGTTAACTAGTTGATTGACTAATTGGACAACTAGTTGGACAACTTGTTTAAATCGCTGGCAGGCTAGTTTGCTGACCTAACTTGTCACCCGACTAATTAGCTGACCAAACTTGTCGACTGACAAATTGGCCGACTACTTGGGCGATAGGTTAGCTGACTTAACTAGCTGGCTGGTTAGCCAGCCGATCTGTCAGTTTTTTTTTTTTGTTGTTTTTTTTTTGTTTTTTGAGTTGGAGTCTCACTCTGTCGCCCAGACTGGAGTGCAGTGGCCGCTCCCGGCCACCGCAGCCTCGACCTGCTGGGCTCCGGCGATCCTTCCGCCTCAGCCTTCCA
>NW_007043231.1:0-436 GCF_000164805.1 Carlito syrichta | reverse complement strand
GCCTGTGTTCTGCCCACAAGGTTAGCAGCACCCAATTAAAGATGACCGATTTCTGTTGTTCCTGGGTCTGAACCATGAGTTCAATTTCCATTCTCTTCCAAGGTCACCAGTTGCTCATAACCCCAGCCAGCTGTCTCCCGAAATCGAGCCAGAAGCTGTCAGAGAAACCTGGCAAGGTTTTGTCAGCAATCCTATGGAAAATTATTCTCATTTTTAAACAAACAACTAAAGGTACATTATCCATTGATAGTATGGCTTAAACGTTTTGTTCTAAAGGAAAGAAAGAAAGAAAGAAAGAAAGAAAGAAAGAAAGAAAGAAAGAAAGAAAGAAAGAAAGAAAGAAAAAGAAAGAAAGAAAGAAAAGACAGAAAGAAAGAAAATAAAAAGCTTCATCCTCATATTCAAATGAGAGTAGTATCACTTGGGTATCAGACTT
>NW_007043230.1:0-729 GCF_000164805.1 Carlito syrichta | reverse complement strand
CAAAGTAAAAACAAAGATACCACAGACCAATATCACTGATGTACACAGGCATGACAAAGTCTTAGCGAAAACCAAGTTAAACAGAACACTGCTTTTGTGCCTATTGTTAGAAATAGCAATTGAGGTGATTTTTGGCCTTTTTCTATATTCATTAGTAAAGGGGTATAAGTTTCTTTCATTATATTCTCTAAGTTTGCAATCATATAACCTTAAGTTTTTTAATGGAGGAAGCATACCAAAATCATAATAAAATTGTTCTTTTTTGCTTACTATCTGACTAAAGAAACGAAATTTCGGGCATTTAGCTGAAGGTAAATATTAACTTAATTATCAAGGTATCATATTTTAAGCTGATTTTAGCCTATTTGCCTGTATTTCCAAAAAAGTAGCTTGTGTTACTTCTTTTATCGCAGTATAGGAGGTCATATCATGGTAAGCATGAATTTGGTTTTGAGAAAAATTTGGTTTCCTACATGCAACCATGTGAATGTACGTTATTCATATTTCGTCATTTTCTGATGACTCTCAAACATGTTTTTGAAACTCGTGGATGAACATTTGTACGGTTTTGAGAACGTAGCTCTGAAACTATGATGTCATAACTATTATAGTCCATCTCTTTTCTTTACATAGGGGATGATTTCTCTCAAATGTATTCCTAAGCTTGCAGTTTCTATACTGTAGGCTGTTAGCACATGAACAGCTAACCCCACAGTGTTTCACAATTGT
>NW_007043229.1:0-752 GCF_000164805.1 Carlito syrichta | reverse complement strand
CCAGCTGACTAGATATATAATAAGCTAGTTAATTCACCTGACTAGAAAGCAGGCCAGCTATATAAGTCAGCTAGTTAAGTCAACTGGCTCTCCAGTTGTCTAGCTAGATATCGAGCTACTTAAGTCAGTTGGCTAGCCAGCTGACAAACTAATTAAGTCAGCTAGGTAATCAACTGGCTAGCCAGATAGCTAGCTAGGTAGAGAGCTTGTTAAAACAGCTGGGTATCCAGTTGGCTAACTAGTTAATTCAGCTATTTGAGTCAGCTGGCTACCCAGCTGGCTAGCAGGTTAAGTCAACGAGTTACGTCAGCTGGCTTGCCAACTGGTTAGCTAGGTAACAAGCTAGCTAATTCAATTGGCTAGCTATTTAACTCAGCTAGTTAATTAAGCTGGCTTCCCAGCTGACTAGCTAGGTAGCTAATGGGTTAAGTCAGCTAGTTAGTTCAGCTGGTCATGAAGCTGGCTTGCTAGTTAAGACAGCAAGTTAAGTGAGCAGGTCAGCCAGCTGGCCAGCTAGGTAGCTAGCTAATTAAGTCAGCTAGTTCTGTCAACTGTTTAGCTAGGTATCTAGATAGGTAAGTCAGTTAGTTTAGTCAGTTGGCTAGCCAGTAACCTAGCAGTGTGCCTATCTAGATAAATCAGCTGGCTAGTAGGCTGGCCAGCTAGTTAAGTCAGTTCGCTGGCCAGCAGGTTAGCTAGGTAGTTAGGTAGTAAAATCTGTTGTCAATTCAGAGTTCTATGTAGTTATATAG
>NW_007043228.1:0-728 GCF_000164805.1 Carlito syrichta | reverse complement strand
GATTTTCAGAGTTGGTAAATCGGAGGGGAGGGGGAGGGGCAGGATTTGCAGTAGTAGCGTTCTGTCGGAAGAGCGGGGAAGTTCGGGGACAGGCCTGACCCACAAGGGTTCCTGTAAAATGAATATTAATATATTTCACCCTGAATTGTACCCTACATCTTTCAAATTACAAATGAAGAAGAAAACGTTTATCCCAGATCCCTGAATCCATGGCCAGTCATTAGAAAGAAATTCTTGTTTCTATAGCCTTAATCACTTTTTTCCACACCCAAATAAAAACACATACCCTTATTTTATTGAAATGTGCTTAGATAAAATATCCTATTGCTGATTTTTAATTAACTTATTTTTGAAATATATCCCAGTTGACTCATTCGATATGTTTCATTGAGTATAGCTAGCAACTGTATACTAGTGCTTCAAATGAATTCTCCCGATTTGTGTCTTTTTCCCTGCAGCGGTATGTGTAGATTTCTGGCATGTTTCCTTTCTGACCATGTTTGCGTTTTCTCATGTGTTAGTGTTACGTTGGAGTTGTTGAAATGTATCCGACACCTACTCTGCACAATGAATGGTACCTGCTGTCAATCTCTGTATTGTGGGGGAGGGGCTCCGGGTCTCTCGCCATCGCGAGGTTGCAGTGCCTCGCTTCGCATCACGTCCGCGTCACCTTCTGGGTTGACGTGATCCTTCCTCAGAATCCGGTCTGCGAGCACCCAGGCGAAACG
>NW_007043227.1:0-1001 GCF_000164805.1 Carlito syrichta | reverse complement strand
CCAGACATTGTATCCTGGGCCAAGTCCTTTTAAAGGGACTCAGGAAGGGCATTTACTCTTTTGGCTGCTAGAATATGATTTTCTTTTATCATCATGCCAATCAGTGAATGCTGGTGTGTGAATGACTGAGTGGAAAAGGGAGAGTCATGCTTTCTTGTCCCCTACTGAGTTGGTAGCAGATTCAGGGCAGGGTTTTGAGTCTTCTACTCCCTATTACACTATTAGCCCTAAACTCAAAGAAGTTGATAGGTTTTGTCATTCTTTTTAACAAGGGGAACATTTTTTTTCACAGCATAAGAAGAAAGCTAACTGGAATTAACTTATACTTTATTTTTAAAAATCAGTGCATGCCTAGAGGCCAAATAGTAGAATTGTAAAACCATTAGAAATTTTCTAAATCAGAATGAAAACAAATACCAAGGGAAAATAAATATGCCCTTCTGAACTGTGTGTAATTGGGTTCAGAGAAAACTTTCTAATTTTATTTGCTTTCATTTTTATGCTACTTCACAATCACCCCAAGTTGCTAGGCAACAAAATTATTATGGAACTGGCTCAGAATTTGCTGTATAGTAATCAGTCTCCGTGACTGAAAACACAGAGAGAATGTCAATGAGGGAGAAAGGTTTTATTCTCCTGAATCTAGATAAAGCAAATGAAAATTTGCTCCTGTCCACAGGAGATTCTTACCCCTTGTCAAAGGAGCAACAGGCAGCATTTATAAAAATATGATCTTTGTGCACGTTGCTAGGTTACTTCATTTTCAGTCTTTTTCTTTACAATGCAAAATCATTTAAAAAATACCAAGAGAGAGAAGCAATAAGGAGTAGGGAAAATGGGAAGCTGATAGTGTCATTAAGGCATTGACTATAGTAATAAATATATTAGATTACATGAAGATAAAAGATATTTGAATACTAGCCAAGAAAGGGCTCCAGTCAGCCACAAACTACAGTGAGACACTGCCAGTTTTAAAATCTCCTTTTCGTTTTTCTGAGTTT
>NW_007043226.1:0-636 GCF_000164805.1 Carlito syrichta | reverse complement strand
CACACACACACACACACACACACATATGTATTTTTAGATTTTTAGAACGAACACACACACACACACACACAAACATATAGTAGCCACCCTTTAACTGTGGGAGATATTTTTCAAGCACTCCAGCATATGCGGAAAACCACAAATAGCACCAAACTCTCCACAGATGGTTTGATTCAACTTATACTTTCTCAGGTTTATGATGTGTTTGAGATGTAAACCCATTGTAAATATAGGTACATGTGAAGCTACAATGGTTTGACTTATAAGTTTTTAACTTTACAGTGAGTTTAGTGGAGTGTTCATACATTTTCAGTTTATGACATTTTAGACATGTGATGGGCTTATCAGAACATAACCTCATGAAAAGTCAAGGAGCATGTCCATAGATATGCACTTTTTTTTAATATACACACATACCTATGGTAAAGTTTAATTTGCAAATTAGGCACAACACACTTGTACTTTGGGGCCATTATTAAATCAAATAAAGGTGATTAGAACACAATTTATACCATGATGGTGGATTTGATATCTGAGACAACTTCTAAGTGACTAGTAAACAGGTGGCATTTACAGTATGGTTATACTGGACAGAAAATTTACATCCCAGGCAAGACAGAGTGACACAGCATGAGA
>NW_007043225.1:0-1105 GCF_000164805.1 Carlito syrichta | reverse complement strand
GAACTTTGGAAGACTGAGCCAAGAGGATTGCTGAGCCCAGAGCTCAAGACCAGCCTAGGTAACATAGCAAGATCTCATCTCACAGAAAGTCCACTTGAGCCTTGGAGATTGAGGCTGTGGTGAACTGTGATTGTGTCACTGCACTCCAACCTGGGAGACAGGAGGAGATCTTGACTCAAAAAAAAAAAAAATTCAGGAAAGTTGATTATCATTCATTTAACCCAGCTGTCTAACTATACACTAGGAGCCACTAGCCAGAAATACAGATAATTATTTTGCAGAAGCAGCACAGCACAAGTGTCGATATTATGTAGCAATTTATCTCAAGGTATAGCTTTACCCAAGTTAAAGATGCAAAGTTGAAAAATTAAATTCATTAAGTTTTGCTCTGTTGCTCATCAAATGTTGAGAAAATATGTAAAAATAAGGTAACTTGTTATCCAGGGTCAGAGTTTGGTGTAATATAATTTGCAGGAGATATATTTGAAGAACAACTTGTCTCTACAAAAAAAATTAAAAATTAGCCGGTGTGGTGTTGGTGTACCTGTAGTTCCAGCTACTTGGGAGGCTGAGGTGAAAGGATTGCCTGAGCCCAGGAGATTGAGGAGGTGGTGAGTGGTGATTGTGCCACTGCACTCCTGCCTGGGTGACTGGGTGAGACTCTGCCTCAAAAAACAAACAAAAAACAAATCACATTCCAGTTCTTTGAGGGCTTTAATTCTAGAGTACTCGATAGCTGTAGGAAAAAAGGTTTGCTAAGGCTGGGAAGGCCAGGCCTGGCCCTTGACGCTAATAAAGGTTGCACGAAGTAGAATAACCCTGCATAGAGATTGGCACTGGTGTCCTGGGGTTGAAAGGCAAAGTAGTAGAGGCAGTGCCAGGTTATAGTTGAGGAATTATGTGTAGAAAAGGGGCTGCTGCCTTATGCAAGAGGCTTTACATGATACAGAAGTGACTGGTAGAAGGGCTCTGGTACAGATCAATGTCAAGCCAAGGGCAAGACAGTAGGTTCCCTACAGTATAAAATGAATGTATGCCATTTGTATGTTTTATGCAATGAGTTTTAAAAGGTCCCAGAGTAGTTCTGCAGTTCTGATTCCTTGCT
>NW_007043224.1:0-747 GCF_000164805.1 Carlito syrichta | reverse complement strand
CATCTAGGCATACGGGGAACATACCTCAAATTAGTAAAAGCCATCTACGAGAAACCCACAGCCAGCATACTCTAAATGGACAAAAATTGGAACGAATTCCCCTGAAAACTGGAACTAGACAAGGATGCCCACTCTCTCCCCTCCTGTTCAACATAGTATTGGAAGTCCTGGCTAAAGCAATCAGAGAAGAGGAGGCAATCAGAGGTATTCAAATAGGAAAAGAGGAAGTCAAGTTATCTCTCTATGCAGATGACATGATGGTGTACCATGAAAACCCAAGAGAATCTGTCAAAGGCCTCCTTACATTGAAAAAAGCCTTTGGAAAAATCTCAGGATACAAAATAAATGTACAAAAGACAATCGCATTTCTCTACACCAATAATAAACAAACAGAAACCCAAATAAAAAACACAGTTCCATTCACAATAGCCACAAAAAAAATGAAATACCTTGGCATCTTCCTAACCAGAGACGTGAAAGACCTTTACAATGAAAATTACAAAACACTGCTCAAATAAATCAAAGCCGACATGAACAAGTGGATAAATATCCCGTGCTCATGGATCGGAAGAATCAACATTGTGAAGATGTCCATCTTACCTAAGGCAATCTACAAATTCAATGCAATACTCATTAAATTACCAACAACATTCTTCTCAGACCTAGAAAAAACAACACAGGAATTCATATGGAAACACAGACATCCAAGAATAGCCAGAACAATCCTCAGCAAAAAAAACAAAGCGA
>NW_007043223.1:0-608 GCF_000164805.1 Carlito syrichta | reverse complement strand
GATAACAACTGAATGAAAGGAGAAAGGGTGGATGGATGAATGGCTGGATGGTCGGACAGATAGATGATAGATTATAGATAGACATATAAATAGATTAAGATAGAGATAGATAGGTTGATAGATAGTAGATTAAAGAGATAAATAGATAGATAGTAGATAGATTAAAGAGATAAATAGTAGATAGATAAATAGTAGATAGATAGATAGATACATAGACAGACAGGCAGAATAGATTGGTGCAGGACTGGTTCCTGTATTCTGACTGATGGTTATCATGATGGGATGGGAAGGCTGGGCTAGCTGTGTTCCCAAGGTCTGCCGATAGATCAATCGATAGATAGAAATAAAACAGACAAATGATAGATTGATAGATGACAGATAGATGATAGGTAGATGATCAATAGATGATAGAGAAGATAGATGATAATGATTGATGTGATAGATAATGATGGATATATATGACAGAAGGTAAATAGATGATAGGTAGATAGTAATGATAGACAGACATAGACAGAAAGACAAGTAGACAGACAGATAGACAGATGGATAGATTATACGGGGACAGACAGATGGATGAGCTGTCTCCTATTAGCCCCAGGTCACTGAAG
>NW_007043222.1:0-652 GCF_000164805.1 Carlito syrichta | reverse complement strand
CCTTGAGGAAGCAAGGATGAACGGAACTGGCAGAAGCCAGAGCAAGGTGCGGGAATTTGGGGAATTTCTGAGGAATGAGGGACCAAGACTGAGTCAGCAGCTTCCAAGAGGTCTCGGCACAGGCAGGAGGGGGGCAGGGTTTCAGTTTCCTCAGAGTTTGAGTAGTTCTAGAGCATGCCATTTGCAGTCAAGAGCAGGCCTTGAGGCATTTATCATAGAAAGAGGGTACTAGGAGTTGTAGGCATCTTGTTTCTTTTTTTGTGTGAATTCTCACTCTTGTCGCCCAGGCTAGAGTGCAGTGAGGTGCTCATGGGCATCGCAGACTCCAACCGGTGGACTCAGGCTATGCCCCCGACTCAGCCTTCCTTGTAGCTGGAAGGAATTTTAGATGCACGCCACCATGTCGGGCTCACAGGTTAACTGACGAATCATTCCAAGTTGTGCCAGAAAATGATAAGACCCACGACTAGTTATCACCTGGAGAACTGGCCATATACATGACCTGGCTCTATCCTCTTCCTGATGCCTTTACTCATGCATTGGCCTCCTTCTCTCCCAGCTAGGTTCCAGTAGTCTGAATTCAGTTTTCCATCTAAGACTGAAAAGTCTTTTGGCTAAAGCCAAGTAGCTCATAAGCTGATTCTAAAGAATC
>NW_007043221.1:0-763 GCF_000164805.1 Carlito syrichta | reverse complement strand
TCAGCCTCCCGAGTAGCTGGGACTACAGGTGTGCACTCCCACATCTAGTTAATTTTTAAATTTAAATTTAAATTTTTTGTAGAGACATGATCTCACTATGTTGCCCAGGCTGGTCTCGAACTCCTGGGCTCAAGCAATCTTCTCACCTCAGCCTCCCAATGTGCTGCGATTACAGGCATGAGCCACCTCACCTGGCCTCCTGGTTCTTTTTAGGAGTGAGTAAATCTTGCTCAGGGGTCCCCTAGTGGTTTTCCCATGAGTGCTGTCCATAACTGGACCCCATGAATAACATTAACATGCCAGGCAAATAGGCTCAACAGCATTGGCTTAAATGAGTCAGAATTTACCCCACAGGGTATCAAGTCTCTTTCCCTAAGGGATGAAGACCTGAACAGAGCTGAGGATTAATTAACAAGGAATACAGAGGGAATGGATTTTGGGTAACCAACCAGCAACATCTGTCACACCAGCTACTGTGGTCCAAAAGTTCATATCACCCAGAAGTCATATGTTGAAATCCTAGCCCCCGAGGTGATAGAATTAAGAAGCGGGGCCTTTGGGAGTTGTTTTGATCAGGAGGGCAGAATCCTTCTGAATGGGATTAGTGCCCGTATAAAAGAGGCCGGAGGAAGCTTGTCTGCCCCTTCCATAATGTGAGGACACAAGAAGGTATTGTCTATGACACATGGGCCCTCACCAGACACAGAATCAGTCAGCACCTGATGTTGGACTTCCCAACCCCCAGAACCATGAGAAATACATT
>NW_007043220.1:0-797 GCF_000164805.1 Carlito syrichta | reverse complement strand
GGGTCTCACTGTGTTGCCCAGGCTGGTCTTAAAGTCCTGGCATCAAACTATTTTCCCACCTTGGCCTCCCAAAATGCTGAGATTACAGGCATGGGCCATTGTGCCCAGCCCAGACTTTTTTGTTTTTTTTAAAATAAAGGTTGTTTTTGTTTTATTTTGTTTTTAAGCAGTTATGAAGTCTCATTCTGTTGTCCAGGTTGATCTCAAACTCTTGGCCTCAAGCAGTCCTCTAGCCTCAGCCTCCCGGAATTGCAGGTGTGAGCCACAGTGCCTGACCTGTTGTAGACTTTCAGGGGCTATGGCTGAAGTCTGGAGACAGGGCCAGGTATGGCTTGGGCAAGTTGGAGCTCTTGAGTCACTTCTGAGTAACCAGCCACCCCAACAGCATCCAGCAGATGTCTGGAGTCTCAACCTTCCACTGGTGTCTTTCCATAGGTGCCTGCTATTGTCTGCAGGTCTTGGAGCCCTGACTTGTTTGAACCTCACAGAATCCCGTCGAGTCCTGAAGCATCTGGGGCCATGGGTTTGTCTGGTTGCTGCCATGCTCACTGCCTCTGCCCAGGTGCTGACACAGCCACACAAGGGTTGCTTTGCCCCAGTGTTTTGCATTGTGCACAGTGCTGTGTGCTGGTGAAGGAGATGGGTGGTGATGGAGGGTACCAGTCTCTCTGAAAGAGGGACTGGCAGCACTTCTTAGTTTATTGTGTGTGTACCCTCTGGCCCCGCAAACCCACTTCTGGGAGTCTGTATTCTAGAAACAAAGGGGGAAACTTTCAAAGACATTTGTTCTACAGTGT
>NW_007043219.1:0-629 GCF_000164805.1 Carlito syrichta | reverse complement strand
CAGTGAGACCTCATCTCCTACAATAAATCAAAAAATCAGCTGGGTGTGGTGGCGCATGCCTGTAATTCCGACTACTCGGAAGGGTGAGGCGGAAGGATCGCTGGAGCCCAGCAGGCTGAGGCTGCGGTGGCCGGGAGTGGCCACTGCACTCCAGTCTGGACGACAGAGTGAGACTCCAACTCAAAAAAATAAAATAAAATAAAATAAAATAAAATAAAATAAAATAAAATAAAATAAAATAAAAAGACAAATTGCATACTAGAAAAACAATCTGCAAATCCCATATGTGACAAATGCCATTTGTCTAGAATACATAAGAAACTCTCAGAGCTAGGCAATATTAAAAAAATCCAGTTAGAAAATTTTCCATAAACATGCACAAGTATTTCACCAAAAAAGACATACAGATAGGAAATAATACTTCAAAAGAAATTCAATATCATTTATTCTTAGATAATTGAAAATTAAGCCCACAGTGGCATATTATAACACACCTAGCTTAATGGCTAAAATGAAAAATAGTGGTAACACTAAAGGCTATCAAGGGCATGGAAAAATGGGCTTTTATACATTGATGGTAGGAATGTAAAATAGTACAGTCACTCTAGAAAATAATTTGGTCACTCCTT
>NW_007043218.1:0-884 GCF_000164805.1 Carlito syrichta | reverse complement strand
TCCCTATTCTTGAGACCCAGTTCTAATGTTACTGCTCAGTGAGTTTTCTCTGACTTCTAATAATCATTATAACACTTTTCCCCCAAAATAATGACAGCAGCTCACACCATGTGCCAGACACCGTGCTAAACATTTCATATTTATTGCGTCATTTAGTATTTTTAACAAAACTATGAGATAGTGCTGATATTAGTCACCATTATAAAAATGGGGAAACAGGTTAGAGAGGTTAACTAGAATTAACAGTTTCCCTGAAGTCCACTAGGACTTTATCAACCTCTCCATTATTGCTCCATAACCCTGTTATCCACATATTTATTCAAGTGGCTTCCCTCTCTCCCCTTCTTTTTATTTTTTTTTTGAGTTGGAGTCTCACACTGTCTCCCAGACTGGAGTGCAGTGGCCGTTCCCGGCCACCTTAGCCTCGACCTGCTGGGCTCCGGCGATCCTGCCGCCTCAGCCTTCCAAGTAGCTGGAACTACAGGCGCACTCTATTACGCCCGGTTAAGTTTTGATTTGTTGTAGAGGTGAGGTCTCACCAAATTGCCCAGGCGGGTCTCGAACCCGCGGGTTCAGGCAATCCACTCACCTCAGCCTCCTAAAGGTGCAGGATTACAGGCTGAGCCACCGAGCCCGGCTCTCTCCCCCTTCTTACAGAATGATCATTTGTAATAAGAAATGGTGCAATTCCACCTTTGATCCTTGGGGCTCACTGTGAAGCCTGGCACATAGAAGTTAGTCAGAAAATACTTCGCGGGCTCAGGCAATTCACTCACCTCAACCGCCCAAAGCACGGGATTACAGACTGAGCCACCAAGCCCGACTTAACCTTTTAAAAAAATAAATTATTATAAATCCCCTTTAAAGAAGGAATGGAGAAAATG
>NW_007043217.1:0-1083 GCF_000164805.1 Carlito syrichta | reverse complement strand
GAATGGTGCTTTACAAAGGACTATAAGCCTGTTGATGATGCAAGGCCCAAAAATGAGTAGGAGAAATTAAAACAGCTAAAGGGCCAGCTCCGGTGGAAATTAACGTAGTAAATCAGGAGGTGTGGTTAAACCATGCTTCAAACCAACAGAGTTGTTGCTCTCGTTCTTCTTTGCGTTCAGCTAACTCTTCCCTTACCTTAGCCATGGATTCCCTGACAATATCCGAGTGGTCCGTGTAGAAACAACATTCTTCTCCTAGGGTGGTGCATGTTCCTCCCTGCTGCAGAAATAACAAATCTAGCCCTCTATGGTTCTGTAGGACCACCTCAGATAACAAGGTTAGGGATTCCTGAAGGTGAGAGATGGAAAATTCAATTCTCTCGATGTCTATGTTTATCTGCCCTAAGGCCATTATAATAGTGACTTTGGGTAGCTAGGGAGGCAATACCCGTTCCGGCTCCTTGTTAGTCCAAGTCCAAGAAGAACTGCCATGGAAATGGCGGTGACCGGCTCTCTTCTGTCTCTCCGGTGGATACCTGGGGTAAACCACCGGAGTATATCCTCATCTGAGTGGTAGAGAATTTTTGGAAGTAATTGGACTAACACGCAGAAGCCTTGTTGGGTCTGATTTAAGACCTGCCCATGGAAGCAAGGGGTTAAGCCTGTTGAACATGCTCACCAGCTATTTTTAGGGGGCAGGTGGTAATCTAGGCTAGATGCAGGCAGCGTAATGTTGCGTAGGGACTGAAACGCTGGTGCGGGGCGGCCTATGCATAATCCTTGGCCTGTTACCGACTGGAGAGTAAGTCCCTGGGTTGCTGGCTGCCATCTACAAGAATTGGGACTATGCTCGGTTGTATAGTTTCTCATTACTGCAATTCCTTTGTAATAGGGAGGCTGGATGTTATAGCATAACCAACATGACTGGGTGAGCTCTGGCCGGGTTGCATTAAGTAACAGGTAAGCTTGATTAGCAAGTGCCAGAGAGGATGTTGATCGGGACCCGATGGGCGTAGGGGAGGGTTAGGAATAACTGTAGTGACCCTGGTAGAGTAAGAGACCCTAGTGGGGTCTGAGGTGACT
>NW_007043216.1:0-681 GCF_000164805.1 Carlito syrichta | reverse complement strand
CACCAACCATGAAAACACAGCTCAATGGAAAGAGTTTTGCCTGTTGCTTTATGCTGCTTGGACTCGGGCCAGTGTCCACTGGTCCCTCCCACAGGAGAGTGCCAGCCACGAAAGCCCATCCCCAAAGGAAATACTGTTAAATAGGAAGTACCCAGAACAACACAGTAGCATTGGCACGGTTAGGAGGTTATAAAACAGATGCAACTTAATATCCTTGACCCACTGACCAGAAATCAGGAAGGCCAGAGGTGCTATCTAGAGGTGGAGAACGGAGAGTCTTCTGGTGAGGCCTAGTGTCCAGATGTCAGGCACGAGCAAGGGCCTCGCACGAGGCTGATTTATCACATTTGCAACGTTCAGGGATGGGGAGTCAGAAGACCCTATGACCACCTCAGCTCTGTGTCTGAGTCTCTGAGAGACCATGGTAAGAGTATTGACATAGGGGGCGGTGGGCTCCATTGCCAGGTACCAGACTAGGTGACTCATGAATGTTAACTTAAATAATTTGGCAAATCACTGATTATCTCCAATTCCCCAGTGGAAAATAGATGAACTAATTTGTCTAATCTGTAAAGTCACCTCCAATTCTGACATTTTGGTATTCTGTGATTCTACAATCACAGAATCTAGTCCCAGAGATCTATGATGCCTTCGCATGGCCTCCAGTAGCGGCACTTGGTG
>NW_007043215.1:0-1020 GCF_000164805.1 Carlito syrichta | reverse complement strand
CATGCAAATAAGACAATTTTCCAAAGGTGGGAAAGAGAGTTACATCCATTTGCCATAGCATGTTATGTTTCAGTCCTCGAGAGAGGACTCCTCCCTGAGCTGGAACAAGTTTTTAATTTTTCAGAGAGTAAACGGAATGTAAATTGTTTACAATCCTTTGGGTTTAAAGGTATAGTAAAGAAACAATTCTGTAAATCAATAACTACAATATTAAAGTTAACCGGGGAATGAAACGTCATTGTACACCTACCCTTAACTGTACCCCCCCAAACCCTTATAAAAACTACTGATTAATGAAAAAAAAAAAAAAAAAAAAAGAAAACATAGAAATGGATGTCATCATTAAAGAATGGTGATTAGAAGAAGACAAGGAGATCAAGTTGCAAGGAGGATGAGATAAATAAATAAATAAATAAATTTATATATATATATGGAGTGCTGCTAAAAAAAAAAAAAAAAAAAAAAAGTTAACAGGTATAGCAATCCAGGCTGCAACACTCCCATGACTTCCACAGTAGCGTTAATTGCTCTTAAATCCTATAAAATCTCCATTTACCAGAATTTTTCTTAATTACAAAAACAGGAGTGTTTCAAGGGCTGGTGGTTGCCATTCGGGGGCTAGTAGAAGGCTCTATATGACCAGCCCCTAATTGTTGTTAAACTAGTTTTTTGACTGCCTTCAGCTTTTCTGATGGCATGGTCTATTGTTCCACCCAAATCAGTTTGTCATCATTCCCGGAAATCAGTCTTGAAAACAGTGGCCCCTAAGTTAAATTCAAATAACCGATACCTGTTATTTGGACAGGCTCCTGTATTCCTTACCCATCTTTAACAAGTCCCTTAAAGGGGTCATAGCCCATCTACAGCATTTGTGCTGAGACTTTATCATTGGGGCTATACAAAAGCATGCCCATTTGTGAAAGAATTACTCTTCCCCATAATGTAAAGGTGATAGATGGAATAACATATGGGCAAAAGTTTCCTGAAGTATTACTATCTGTCCAATTTAAAATCTGTGAG
>NW_007043214.1:0-733 GCF_000164805.1 Carlito syrichta | reverse complement strand
TTTTAACCAGCTGGCCAGTCAGCTGGCCAGCACACTAACTAGCTAGCTGGCTGCCTAGCCAGTAGCCTGCCAGGTAACTAGCTAGTTAAGCAAACTAGCCAGTCAACAATCTAGTCAGTTAGTTAAGTAAGCTAGATAGCCAGATAGCTAGTTAAGTCAGGCAGCAAGTCAGCTAACTATTCATCTAGCTAGTTAAGTCAGCTCGCAAATCAGGTTGCTAGTCAGCTCTCTAGTTGTCAGCTAGCAAGTCAGCTAGCTAGTCAGCTAGATAGTTAAGTCAGCTAGCCAACTAACTAACCAGTTAGCTGGTTAGTTAAGTCTACTATCTAGACAGATAGATAGCTTGTTGGCTAGCTAGTTATGTCAGCTTGATAGTCAGCTAGCTAGTTAAGTCACCTGGCAAATCAGGCAGTTACTTAGCTAACTAGTTTGCTACCAACTCTGCTAGCTGGTCAACTAACTAGTGGGCTCACTCACTTTCCTTCAGTTCAGCTAACTAGTCGGCACGCTCACCAGCCAACACACCAACTCACTTCTCAGCTTGCTCACAGGCAAACAGGACAGTTAACTATTCGGTTTGCTCACCATTCATGTAAAGTCAGCTCACCGGTAGGCTCTCTTGCCAGCTTACTTGTTAAGGCAGCTCACCCTTTGGCTCACTTGAAGGCCAAGTAGTTATGTTGGCTCAACTGATGGCTCACTCGCCGGCTGACTAGGTAAGTCTTTGGACGAG
>NW_007043213.1:0-721 GCF_000164805.1 Carlito syrichta | reverse complement strand
TCACTCTGTCGTCCAGACTGGAGTGCAGTGGCCGCTCCCGGCCACCGCAGCCTCGGCTGCTGGGCTCCAGAGATCATTCCGCTCAGCATTCCGAGTAGCCGGAATTACAGGCATGCGCCACCACACCCAGCTGATTTTTTGATTTATTGTAGAGATGAGGTCTCACTGCCCAGGCGGGTCTCGAACCCGCGGGCTCAGGCAATTCACTCACCTCAGCCTCCCAAAGGCGCGGGATTACAGACTGAGCCACCGAGCCCGGCTCAAATTTTAAAAGTATTTTAAGCACCTGTAGTCTATAGAGTCGGCAAACTAACAATACACATAAAATGCATTATATATTATCTAATGTTCTCAGAGCTCAGAACATGTTTCTAAATGAAACCATATGTCCACAGTTGTCTCAGAGCAATGAGCCTTGTCTGGATATCATGTCTTCTTTGCTCAACTTTTCCTTGGTACATATATCATGCTAAAATTGCCAATATCCTCTCTGAGACTATATGAAGAAAAATGGTAGAAGAGGAAGCTAATATTACTGAAGACCTACCATCGGACTGTATTAGGCATTTCATATGTTAACTCTTGTTGACCATCATAACAAGTTTGTAAGATTGATGTTATTATCTCCATTTTATAAATGAAGAAATTGAGGCTCAGACAGGTAATGAAACGTGCCTAAAGTCACCCAGTTGTAAACAGCAGAACTGGTACTCGATGCCAG
>NW_007043212.1:4015-5609 GCF_000164805.1 Carlito syrichta | reverse complement strand
CAGTTCCTGGCAGTGAGTCCGAGAGGCTGGGGCTTCCTTCCTCCACCTGTTGCCCACTCACAGGACTGGAGCTCTGTCCCGGGCCTGGCAGGCTGGGAAAATGGGGTCAAATTGTCTGCAAGCTGCTTTTCTTGTTGAGCAGAGGTTGCATGCTGGTGGCGGCCACCTGTGAGGACTTGGAAACATGACCTCACTCAGCACCCATCCTGAAGCATGGGTGTCACTCCAAGAGAAGTGGGTCTCTTTCCTTACCTTTGGCTCCACAGCATGGGTTTAGAGGAGGTTTTCCTCGCATTAGAGGCCCCTCGTATGATCGCAACACTCTGAAATGACCACTAAAAGGGTTGGCTACTGTTCAAGGAGAGTATGTGGCAAGAACAAATCCAAGGGTGCTTTCCGCAAGGTTGAGGGGTGAATATTCGTGGTGAGAAGTAAAGTAGACTCATAACTCCATAAGAAAAGCAAGCGAAATCGTTGGCTATGGATAGCTAGGAAGCGTATCCCAGCAATCAAAGCACACTTCATCGCGCACCAGGACGACTCCTGCTAAGGGTAGGCCAGGCCTGGAATCTCCCCCCTCTCGTCCAGCACTTTGGCAGACTGAGGACGGAAGATGGCTGGAGCCCAGGACTTGGAGACGCGACTGTCTAACATCACGCAGCCTCATCTCTATCTCCAAAATGTCATCAGTGAGCTGGGCATGGAGATACAGGCTTGTATTTGTAGCTGTCTGGGAGGATTGCCTGAGCCCAGGAGGTCCACCCTGTGGTCAGGTATGATTGTACCACTCTACTCCACTCTGGTCATCAGAGTGAGGCCCTGACTCCAAAAAGAGAAAAACAAGCCGCCGACTGGAAAAAAGATATTTGCAAATGTACATCAGATAAAGGATGATCATCTGGGATCTACTAGGAACTCCCACGTGCCGACTAGGAAAAAACAAACAGCCTCATTCCAAAGTGAGCAAACGATATGTACAGACCCTTCTCAACAACAGACACACACGCAGCCACCAAAGACATGTCAAAAAGCTCAGCCTCATTAGTCATCCAAAAATGCAAATGAAAACTACATTGAGAGGTCACCTAAGTTCAGTCGGGATGGCTGTCATCCATAATTCCAAAAACAACAGATGCTGGCGAGGAAATGACAAAAAGGGAACACTTCTACACTGTTCGCGGGACTGTAAATCAGTACTAGCTCTGTGGATAAACATTTGGTGATTCCTAGACGATCTAAAAATCGACCCTGCCCTCCTCCCACTGTGAATATATCAGGAAGAATGAAATCCCTCTATAAAGGAGATATTTGCACATGTATGTTTATCGCCACATTGTTCGCAGTAGCAAGAACATGGAACCAACCTTATTGCCCATCTAAAGAGGACTGGATTAAAAATATGTGGAACCTAGGAACAATGCAATATTATGCAGTCAAAACGAGAACAAAATCACGATGTTCACGGAAACCTGGATGGAGTTAGTGTCTATCCTACTCGGTGACCTTTCCCAGAAGCAAAAACTGAGTATCACATGTACTCACTCATAAGTGGACCTTGAACGACCATCTTAATAAAAAAAGAAAGATTTTCAGA
>NW_007043212.1:0-3015 GCF_000164805.1 Carlito syrichta | reverse complement strand
CCCAGGCGAAACGCGGTTCCGCCTCCAGGTCTCCGGCCTCCCACGGAGTGCTTCGGACACCCGCGCTGCGGGACCCCAGAGTGTGGCTCGCTGCGACTGGGACGACCGCGGAGCTGGGCCCCCCGCTGGCGGCGGAGCTGGGCCCCCCGCAGGCGACGGAGCTGGGCCCGCCCTACCACGTCGAGGGAACCTCAGTCAGGCCGCTCTCGGACATGGACCCTTAACCGTGAGTTCACAGACTCTTCTTTCCTTGGATTTTCTTTCCTGTGTTGCGGCTTTTGCTGGAAGTGGAACTGCTGGATTATGCATGAAAGTATCCCGTTTTCTGAGAACTGTGTGTGGAAAGACTGCCCTATTCCCACGGAATGTAAGTGGCCATCAATGTGTCCACTGATTCCTCAGTGTTCGTTCTGTTCCATGGATCAGTAGTTAGGGTTTTATACCATTGCCTTTCTGTTTGGTTTATTAGACTTTGGTGAAAGCAGAAAGTGTAAAACCCTAAACTTTGTCCATTTTGAAGACAGTTTGGGCTGTTGCAGGTCTCATGCAATTCTACTGAAATACAAGACATTTGGGTTTGGGTAGAGATTTCCTTTTGTTTGTAATGCTTTGTGTAGTAGTAGCACCTTCCAATATCACGGTTTTTATTTCCTGAACCCAGTGTTTCCTTTTCATTTGCTTATGTCCTCTGCAATGTCTATCAGCAATATTGTGTACTGTTTCGTGTACTATTCTATTGTCTGCTTTACTTTTTTTTCACTATTTTGTGGTTTTGGCTGCTACTGGAAATGAATTGTGTCCTTAGTGGTTTCTTCAGGTTGACTTTGAACGTGTAGAGAGACACCTGGTTTTGGGATGCTGAATTTGTGTTCCGCAACAATGCTGAATTTTTAGTTCTGAAAGGGTCAGTGTCTCTGTGTGTGTGTGTGTGTGTGTGTGTATGTGTGTGTGTGTGTGTGTGTCTGGTAAACTTGTTGGAGCTATCTATACGTAACGTCGTTTGTATGTGAAGTGAGTTAACTTTACTTTTCGTCTCACGTTAGGATACCTTGAAAAATGGTTTTGTGTTTAATTGCTCTGTTCAGCATTCTGAAACCTATCTTGAAGGGAAGTCGTGGAAGAGTATATCCATGTTTACTTCGTGATCTTTTGGAAAAAGCTGAAAGTTTCACCATGGAGTAATCATGTCAGTTTTATATTTTACTACATGGCCTTTATTAGGTGAAGGAGGTTTTCTTCTATTCTGAGTAACCTGTTAGGGTTTCTATCATGAATCAGTGTGAAGTTCTCTCAATTCCCTTCCACATCAACAAAGAAGGGTGTATGTGGCTTCTCTCATGAATAGTGTGAAGTTTTCTCAATTCCCTTTCCACCTCAGTAAAGAAGGTTGTATGTGGCTATGTTATACTGCTAGTGCGGAATGTTCCTTTGATTGAGTTTTGTATGAAATGCCATTTATGTTTTGTAAGTTGTGCTACACGTGTTTCCCAGAAATAAATCCCACTTGGCATGGCGTTTAATTTAATACATTTTAATATACGTGGCTGTGGATTGGTGTCCGACATGCTGATGAATGCCTTACAATGAATAATTGAAGAAAAAGCATAGAGATTCCACGCCCACCCCAACAGTATGGGAGCTCTGTGGACATCCACTCAGAGAACAGTCATAACCCATGATAGCAGCTGCTTTCAAAAAGTTCTTCAAAGTCTGTGGAGTTTGTCCTAAGTTAGGCATGCAGCCACCAGAAATGTTTGGTCTCTGTGACAGCATTGAGAATAGGTGGCACATGGCCATGACCTATCCCCGGCGCTAGCTGTACCTAGTGAAAGGTCTGCATGGTTGAGTGTGGTCGAGAAGTTGGTGCTGTGTCTTCCCTCAGCTCCCAGACCAGAGTGTCAGTGTCTTCTTTCCAGCTCTGAGTCCTGGAAGTTCAGTTCCTGGCAAGTGAGTCCGAGAGGCTGGGGCTTCCTTCCTCCACCTGTTGCCCACTCACAGGACTGGAGCTCTGTCCCGGGCCTGGCAGGCTGGGAAAATGGGGTCAAATTGTCTGCAAGCTGCTTTTCTTGTAGAGCAGAGGTTGCATGCTGGTGGCGGCCACCTGTGAGGACTTGGAAACATGACCTCACTCAGCACCCATCCTGAAGCATGGGTGTCACTCCAAGAGAAGTGGGTCTCTGTCCTTACCTTTGGCTCCACAGCATGGGTTTAGAGGAGGTTTTCCTCGCATTAGAGGCCCCTCGTATGATCACAGCCCTCTGAAATGACCACTAAAAGGGTTGGCTACTGTTCAAGGAGAGTATGTGGCAAGAACAAATCCAAGGGTGCTTTCCGCAAGGTTGAGGGGTGAATATCCGTGGTGAGAAGTAAAGGAGACTCATAGCTCCATAAGAAAAGCAAGCGAAATCGTTGGCTATGGACAGCTGGGAAGCGTATCCCAGCAATCAAAGCACACTTCATCGGGCACCAGGACGACTCCTGCTAAGGGTAGGCCAGGCCTGGAATCTCCCCCCTCTCGTCCAGCACTTTGGCAGACTGAGGACGGAAGATGGCTGGAGCCCAGGACTTGGAGACGCGACTGTCTAACATCACGCAGCCTCATCTCTATCTCCAAAATGTCATCAGTGAGCTGGGCATGGAGATACAGGCTTGTATTTGTAGCTGTCTGGGAGGATTGCCTGAGCCCAGGAGGTCCACCCTGTGGTCAGGTATGATTGTACCACTCTACTCCACTCTGGTCATCAGAGTGAGGCCCTGACTCCAAAAAGAGAAAAACAAGCCGCCGACTGGAAAAAAGATATTTGCAAATGTACATCAGATAAAGGATGATCATCTGGGATCTACCAGGAACTCCCACGTGCCGACTAGGAAAAAACAAACAGCCTCATTCCAAAGTGAGCAAACGATATGTACAGACCCTTCTCAACAACAGACACACACGCAACCACCAAAGACATGTCAAAAAGCTCAGCCTCATTAGTCATCCGAAAATGCAATGAAAACTACATTGAGAGG
>NW_007043211.1:0-700 GCF_000164805.1 Carlito syrichta | reverse complement strand
TTGTTCGTGTCAATGATTATTTTTATTCCACTGTGGTCCGAGAAGGTGTTTGGTAGAATTTCGGTCCTTTTAAATTTGCTTATGTTTGATTTATGGCCGATTATGTGGTCGATCTTAGAATATGTTTGATGTGGTGATGAGTAAAATGTGTATTCTGTGGTCTTTGGATGGAGTGTTCTGTAGGTATCAATTAAGTCCATTTGGTCCAAAGTCACATTGAGGGTCCAGATCTCCTAGCGGATTTTTTGTCCTGATGATCGGTCTAGGGTTGTGAGTGGGGTACTAAAGTCCCCAGTTATTATGGTGTTAGAGTCAATATCTTTCTTTAGTTTTCCTAGAAGTTGCTTTATGAAAATTGGCGCACCTATGTTGGGTGCATATATGTTTAGGATATATCTTTCTTGCTGATGGATTGAGCCTTTTATCATTATGTAGTGGCCTTCTGTATCTTTTTTGATGTTTAATAGCTTGAAGGGTATTTTGTCTGAAATTAAGATCACTACTCCTCCTTTCTTTTGTATTCTGTTCGCCTGAAAATTTTTTTACCTTCCTCTTACTTTGAGTCTGTGGGTGTCCTTTCTAGTGAGGTGAGTCTCTTGAAGGCGATAGATAGTTGCCTGATGATATTTTATCCATTTTGCCATTCTATGTCTTTTAAGTGGTGCATTTAGTCGGTTCATATTTAGGCTAATAATTGAAA
>NW_007043210.1:4123-5464 GCF_000164805.1 Carlito syrichta | reverse complement strand
CATCATTTCCAGTATAAGGAATATAATCAGCAATTCTCATTCACTCCTGGTTCAGGCATGTGGGTGTGCCAAAAAGTGTTAAAAATCTCATGATACAAAGTGTTCTGTTGTTTTTTTTTTGAGGTGGAGTCTCACTCTGTCGCCCAGACTGGAGTGCAGTGGCCGCTCCCGGCCACCGCAGCCTCGACCTGCTGGGCTCCGGCGATCCTTTCACCTCAGCCTTCCGAGTAGCCGGAATTACAGGCACGCGCTACCACGCCCGGCTGATTTTTTGATTTATTGTAGAGATGAGGCCTCGCTGCCCAGGCAGGTCTGAGCCCGCGGGCTCAGGCAATCCACTCACCTCAGCCTCCCAAAGGCGCGGGATTACAGGCTGAGCCACAGAGCCCGGCACAGTGTTCTATCCATACTGAAACCATTTCTCAGCCAAAGCCCCTCCCTATTCTTCTCTTTTTTTTACTATCATTTTATAAGACTTCTTTTTAAATATCACATTCCCAACAGTTTATTATTTCACTAAAGTAGGACACAGATGCTGAAATATTCAGTTTTATGCTGTGATCTTCATAAGAGGAATGCACTTGCCACTGACTGTAATTCTCTTTTTCCCCTGCAGTTTCTGTTAGATACAGGCTGTTGCTATGTTTACATGGATACAAACAAAAATATCATTACATACTGTTAACTCCAATATGGAATCTCTTTTTTGGAATAAAAGAAGAATATATATATATATTCTTTCTTACATGTATGTATATAATAAAATATTCTTCTTTATATATACATATAAAATTTCCTTACTATCCTCCAACTTTAAAAATGATGGACCACAGCCAGCTTCTGAACCTTCAAACTTAGTTGCTTGTTTCCTGGCTGTCGCTGGGACCCCCACCCCAAGCGCAAAATTAGGACCATACACCCACAGCTTTACTCTTCAGAAAGATGAAAGAGTTATTCTCAGTGGAAATTTCTGCACGTTCACCAGTCTGGCTAGCATCAAAGTACCATGAAGATGTCATACCTCCCCTGACAAGAAAACAACTAAGCCATATGAGGAATGACACGTTGGAGAATTAGTAACTAGAAAGGTCTTTGTGTAAATAAACAGATTGAGTTGTTTTGAGAAACAAATATATGTCAGATACCATGTTTTATCTTACAAGGATAAAATCTTCAATGGATCTTCTCTGGTTTATTAAGGTATACAGCAGAAAAATAATTTTTAGGTCTACTTAGAAGATATTTACTTGAAATCTTGGTCACTAACCACAATATTTGACAAAGGCCCTGGTTTATGCTTTTAGACTCATTTATTTAAAATGCAATCACCTTTGGGGGTTT
>NW_007043210.1:0-3654 GCF_000164805.1 Carlito syrichta | reverse complement strand
AAAATAGCAATCATCTCATATAAGCCTTCTTCTTTGTCCTCCGAAAAGCCCGCGCGCGCCAAACCACAACACCCCTCCCACCTCCTCTCCTCATACCACCCACTACTCTTCCTCCTATCATAAGCCGCCACACGCCCTATTTCAGCCCGCCCCTCTTTGCTATGTATATAAGCAATCGCCTAACAATAAAATTTAGAGGCTTGATCAGAACACTGTCTTGCCTCTATTCTGCGTATCTCCTGTCTCTTTCTCTCTTGGTCTCTCTCTCTCTTTTCACCAACAACAGGTAGTCCTCCTCGTGCCCACGTTTTACTTGTCCCGCTGGTCGGGACAGATGTCAACAACCATCCATCAAGATTTCAGCACCATCCTTATGTCACACATATACTGTCCCCTTCTTCTCCAGGTAATCAGCCCAACTCTGGGCCTCATGAGTAGAAGCAAATTATCTATTAGACATTTTTCTGTAAACATGCTTATGTTATTTTACATAGATTTGATGTAACCTAATTTTACAGATCTCTAAAATTCAGGTTGATTTGCCTAATGGAATTGGAAAACACTTTGATTCTTGTATATTAACTTTCACCCTAGACCAGTCATGTATAGGATTTTACAATTGTCTCATGTTAGTAATTCTTGATGATACTTGAATATTATAAATGATTAAAGTAGATATCACTTCGAAGTCTGGGATGGGTCAGCCTGAGGATGATTTGTAAGCTCTTCTTAGTCAGGGATGGGTCTGGCCTGAAGACGATTTGTAAACTTCTCTTACTCAGGGATGAGTCAGCCTGAGGATGGTTTGTAAGTTCCTCTTAAGGGGGAGGCTCTTGTCTCCATTTTTCATGCCAGACCCCCATGCCCAAAACATTGCTGGGAGGTGATAGACATTAAAATACATTTGTTGGTGGAGAAAGAATATTTTACTTCCATTTTCATAGACATATTTCTCAAAAAGTTTGAATAAATAAATATTTCTTATCAATATGTGTTTTATCCTGGGAATTGTGGATGAAAAATTTACTGTTAGGGAGCTTATAGGGTCATTTATAAGCAATTTTCATATTGACAACATGCATTTATCTTTTTGCATCTTTTAAATTTAGTTTGCTATTAACTTATTTGCTAAGAATGGCATACTGTCTTAAAAGCTGCACTAATCTTCTACCTTTTATAATTTTTTTTTGTTTTTTTGAGTTGGAGTCTCACTCTGTCGCCCAGACTGGAGTGCAGTGGCAGCTCCCGGCCACCACAGTCTCGACCTGCTGGGTTCCGGCGATCCTTCCACCTCAGCCTTCCGAGTAGCCGGAATTACAGGCATGCGCTACCACGCCCAGCTGATTTTTTTTATTTATTGTAGAGATGAGGTCTCGCTGCCCAGGCGGGTCTTGAACCCGCGGACTCAGGCAATCCACTCACCTCAGCCTCCCAAAGGCGCGGGATTACAGGCTGAGCCACCGAGCCCCGCTTATAATTTTTAAAATAAGTTTTCAAACGGGGCAATATACAAATATAGCTCATTATTAATTGAAGCTTCCTTGCTTGAAAATACTTTTAATTAGAAGAAAAAACATAAAGGGGTCTGGTATTCCTCTTTTCAGTGATCTTTGATCTACTGTTAGTCTGAAAGTGTCTAACTGATACCAGTTTAAAGTGTAGGATCTATGTACTTATGGGCCATCTTCCTAGCAAAAGAAAATGTTTTACATCTAACAATTAGCCAGTTATTTTCTATTAGCTGATCAGCACATCTATTATACATCTATTTTTATTAGCTACTCAGTACACCTATTGTACATCTCTCTACCATGCATCTGTCTTTCATCTATTTATTAGTTGATCCATCATTGGTGTTCCTTCAAATGTGAGTGACTGTTATGCTGCTGAGAAGTTTGAATAAAATAAATTCTATATTTTAATGCTATACATTTTTAGAACATACATATCACATTGGGTTGTTCCATAGTGTTATAAACACTATTTCAAGGACTGGTTATACAGGTTGAATCTGACTGTTTTAGAATTTGACGATGTGCTGCATAAAATATTTGTGAAAGGTTTTTCAGCAAATGCATTTGTATGTCATATTTTTAGAAGTGCCCGGTGTATATAAATCATATGTTCTCATTCATAAGGTGACCTTGAACAATTATAATGCTATAAGAAAGTGATTGATAGTAGCAAAAAACTGTCAGGGGAAGGGAGGTGGGACTGGCAGTTGGTGGAAACTGCTAGGGGAGAGAGGGCATACCTCATCAACAAGGGTACCTGCATGATCAATGTTTGTGTACATAACCCTGAGTTGTACCCCACATCTTCATAATAAATAAATAAATAAATTTATTATATATATATATATAAATCTATGGTTTTATAACTGGACAATTTCCTCATGGTGATAAATAAAGAAAGTTTAAAAATGTGGAGCAAAACACACGGACGTTCCCTTCTACCAAAGTGACATTCTTGCAATATAAATGAAGTAAAGGAACAGAAAACTTGTTTAAAGCAAAGAATTTGAAACTGGATAAAATCAGACTCAGTTGTAGCTCTTGGGAAGTCACCTAACCTTGCTGACCCTCAAGTTTTTTATCTGTAAAGTGGGAAAAATCATAATTAGTTACCTTTTAGGGTTATGTAACTACCACCATTCAATAAGTGGCTATGCTAATTAGTAGTGCTAGTATTAGTATGGTAGTAGTGACAGAGATGTGCCACCAGTGTTTCTAGAAAGACTTGGAGCCTCATCAGCAGAAGATAACTATGAGTCTCAGCAGAGCTGTATCTTAGGATCATGAGTTCAAGATTTCTAGTAAACTTTCTTCTCTCCTTCCTACCCACCCAAAAGTTACTTTCCTGGCTGTGGATTCAACACTAAAGACTATTTCTTTTCCCTGTGCTAGTATAATGCATTTACTGGCACCAGGGTCTAGGATGAGTTTACATTTAGTCCTAGAAAGACAGGCAAATGCATCTGGTATTGGTAAGGAACAGGCCAAGGGCCACCTGGGTGAACCAAGCACCACATGCTGATTTCAGCATAAAGGTTCTGACTTCATGAATGGATAGCTTACTTCTATCTAGTTTCTTGTTCTTTTGTTTCATTTTATTTAAATGCACATTGCACACTTTTCTAAATGTAAAAGTTGAAACTTTTGGGAACACTTTTCTTTTCACCATAAAATATTAATAACATCTATTAAGTGGCTTTACAGTCACTTTGAGCTTTTATTAAAATCTAGTCTCTGTCAGATGGCCTGATTTAGGATGACAGCTCTAGAATTAAAGGCATCATTCCCTTGAGTTCTCACAACTCTTTGAGTTGGATGTGATCATTATGCCCATTTTAAAGACCAAATAATGAAGTCTTAGAGTGATTAAAAGAAATTAAACCACTTGCCTCCAGCTATAGTGCAGAACATGTTGTGAGTGTGTTGACTGTCAGCTCAACTTCAGAGCCTCTGCCCTTTACACACACGTCACACTGCTGCACTTCAATTCTGTGTCTACTGTATTTCAGAGAGCTTTCAATATCTTCTTCTTTTATTAGTATTATTATCATTATTATAAAGATGTGTGGTACAATTCAGGGTTAGGTATACAAACATTGATTATGCAGGTACCCTTGTTGATGAGATATGCTCCTCCCTC
>NW_007043209.1:4964-24828 GCF_000164805.1 Carlito syrichta | reverse complement strand
GAGTGGACTGCCTGAGCCCGCGGGTTCGAGACCTGCCTGGACAGCGAGACCTCATCTCTATAATAAATCAAAAAATTAGCCGGGCGTGGTAGCGTTCACCTGTAGTTCTGGCTACTTGGAAGGCTGAGGAGGAAGGATCACCGGAGCCCAGCAGGTCGAGGCTGTGGTGGCCGGGAGTGGCCACTGCACTCCAGTCTGGGCGACAGAGTGAGACTCCACATCAAAGAAAAAAAAATTTGATTAAAAAAATGCACCAATTTACTTGGTTTAATTTCCAGTTTATTTTTTGTCAAGTTTGATACAATATATTTTGTATCAAATCTTTGTAAAATTTGCAAAGGTTGAGTACTAGTTTTAGGTTTTCTAAAAAGTCCATGGAATGCTTTTCCTTAATGTTCCCATTTTGAAAATGGGAACATAATACTGAGTGATCTTTCACAGAAACAAAGAACTGAGTATCACATGTTCTCACTCATAAGTGGACCTTGAACAATTATCATAATACCATAAGAAAAGGATTGGCAGTAGTGGGAAACTGCTAGGAGGGGGTGGTGAAGCAGGATGGGCAATAGTGGGAGTCTGCCTGGGGCAGAGGGGGCACACCTGATCAACAAGGGCACCTGCACAATGAACATTTGCATAAGTAACCCTGACTTGTACCCGACATCTTTCAACTAAAAGGATTAAAAGTTTAAAAAATATAAATTAAATAAATTTAAATAAAAGTGGAACAACTGTGCCTGGATCACAAGATTGGGTTTAATATAAGTGAAAAGATATATACAATTATTGGTATTTAAATACTACCAGATAGCCAGGCTCGGTGGCTCAGGCTGTAATCCCGCGCCTTTGGGAGGCTGAGGTGAATGGATTGCCTGAGCCCGCAGGTTGGAGACCCACCTCGGCAACTTGGCGAGACCTCATCTCTACAATAAATCAAAAAAATTAGCCAGGCGTAATACTGCGCACCTGTAGTTCCAACTACTCGGAAGGCTAACGCAGAAGGATGGCTGGAGCCCAGAAAGTGAGGCTGCGGTGGCCGGGAGCGGCCACTGCACTCCAGTCTGGGCGACAGAGTGAGACTCCAACTCAAAAAAAAAAACCAAAAAGCTACCAGATAACTAGAAAATGAGATAAGTTAGGCATACGATTTAATTTGTCTTTTGTGGCAGACTTTCTGACCAAACCATTTCAAGCTCTTTTGTGGGCAATTATTGCATTGCATTGGTACTTATGGGATAGCATTGGACAAAACATCAGACATGATTCTGGAGGTAGAAGAACCTTGTGTGCAAAACTAAACATCTTTGTGTTCACCTTTCTGTTTGTTTGTTTTTCACTGTAATTACTTGAAATAATTATTGCCAAGTGTTTATTTGTGGTTTCTGTGTTTTGTTTGTTTGTATTTACCATTACTGTTTTTAAAGTTTTAACAATACCAGTGGTCAATGTCTAGAAATCCTTGGGTTCATTTTTGTTACATATTAATGTCAAAAAATAAACTATAGCTGGGTGTGATGGCTCATGCTTATAATCCTAGCACTTTGGGAGGCAAAGGAGAGAGGATTGCCTGAGTTCAGGGGTTTGAGACCAGCCCGGGCAACTTGGCAAGACCTCATATCTACATAAATCAATAAATTAGCTGGGCATGGTGGTGCATACCTGGGGTTCTAGCTACCTGGAAGGCTGAAGAGGAAGGATCATCTGAGCCCAGCAGGTTGAGGCTGCGGTGGCCAGGAGTGTGCCACTGCACTCCAGTCTTCCAGTCTCATAGAATGAGACTTCTACTCAAAAATTAAAACAGGCTGGGTGCGGTGGCTCACACCTATAATCCCAGCACTTTAGGAGGCCAAGGTGTGAACACTGCCTGAGCCTGCGGGTTTGAGACCAGCCTGGGCAAATTGGCGAGACCTCATCTTTACAATAAATCAAAAAATTAGCCGGGTATATTGGCACATGCCTGTAGTTCCAGGTGCTTGGAAGGCTGAAGTGGAAGGATCGCCTGAGCCCAGCAGGTCAAGGCTCTGGAGTGTGCCAGGAGTGTGCCACTGCCCTCCAGTCTGGGTGACAAAGTGAAACTCCAACCCCCCAAAAAAGAAAATTATGACCATTGTTTTAATATAATTCTTTTTTGTCAAAACACCTTTAATGATGGAGGGAAAGACATTAATATCTCCCTCATCTGTTCTTGATATTTTACTATGTTGGAAGCTCTGGAGCCTACAGCCTTGTAAGAGATGCCACTCCTCATGTCAGTCAACAGCAAAACCCCCACTCCCTCCTCCTCAGTACTCCTATTCCAAATGATCCTATGTTAAGAGTCCATACTACATCTCAATACGAAACGGAGAGGCAGGGAGGATACCACCTGGAGCTCATCTCCCCATGTCTGGTTCTCTTGAGAACCAGACAGTGGTGAAGACATAAGCCCCCCAAAAATGGGGAGGATTAGGGTCTTGAAAGATGGAGCTAAGGAAAATACAAGGGGCATCGGACAAAAGAGGGAGTTATCTAAAACTAGAAACACATTGGTGCTGGAAAAGCCCCCGATCCCTGGTGCACTGCTGCACACTGTCACCACCAGCCCCAAAGAATATTTCTGAGAATGTTCACATTCACGAGAATCCGAGGTCTCCTCCCTTACATCAAGTCCCTTTCTTTATCACATGGGCTCCCAGCAAGCCCTGTGCTTTAGCAACATTCCTCAACTGTCCGTCTTTACTTCGTCAACCACCCTCACCAGTAAAGCTCATTAAAAACATGAGCAAACTTCAGTCGCTGCTTTGCTAAGCTGTGACCTGACCATGTGGCTCCTTGACCTATGGTCACCACGTTTCCTAGCTTCAGCTCCCTCCCCGACCTTGGGGAGGTGAATCTTCTCTCCGTCTCTCTCTCACAATTGGCTTTCTAAGTAAACTATATTTTATAATCTAAAAGAAAAGATATGAACTAATTTCACATTTCTCAAAATATCCCATGGGAGACCTCTTGGCAAGAAATCAGTTTGTTTCCCAACTTGTTACAAATATATACAACAGGGCAAGTACAGGTAAAGTCTGGACCTCCCTTTGGTCCCCAATTTGCCAGGTTTGAAAGCCATGACGAATGAGAAGCTGGAGAGGTCTTAGCATATCGACCTATCAACATCTTTGTTTCAATGTGACAAAGGGATTTACTGGGAAAACTGTCCTACGCCCTTCATTTCCCCTCACCACCTCCGCCACCAATTACCTGAGCATCTTCATTTCTGGCACCTTCTGGAGCAGAGGCGAGGATGGACTGCACAGTTTGCGACTTCTCATCTGTGATGGGCTTTTCAGGCACTGCCCTGGGTGCAGGAGGCAGAAACAGGAGAGGGGGTCTGTCTTCTCCTTGGCCTCCCTGGATTCCGTTGTAAGAGGCTCCTTTCCAGCCACAGTTCCTGGACCAAACAGCACTGGTGTGACCTGTCCTGAAGTGGTACTGGAACTCCATGCACAGACCACTTGACAGGAAATCCAGGTACTGGTTTCAGAAATACTGGGGAACCGGTCCCCCCCAGCTGAGCAGGAAGGTCCTGGGACAAGAAGTCCTGCAGATTGACCTGGCCACCAGAGGATTGGTACTGGGTCTTCCAGAGTCAGCTGCCAGCCCCTTTGGGCTGGCTGCAATTTCAATTGTGGGTGCTCAGGTACACCTGCCAAAGGGAAAGGGAGAAGGAAAGAGGAGAGGGGAGAAGTTTCACGCCAGAAAAGCTGGAGACGCTTCCCCTTGAGAATGTGGAAGCTGTAGAGAATCTATTTTCCTTAGGTACAAAGAAGAGGGGAGAAAAAATTCCTTAGGGGGGCATCCCCTTGTAAGCACCATTCCAAGCTCAGGGGCTAGAGAAAAGCCACTAGGGACATATCATGTAAGACTCAGAGGAAAAGATAAGCTAGGGGTTCATAAATCTTGTGTGTCCTTCTGTGGAACTCTTAGTTTCTGCTCTTAAGGGCAATAGGTACAGAAAAACAGACTTGTGGAGTTGTGAGGTCACCTTTTTGGGAGGGGAGGAAAGCCCAGGGGAAGTGATGGAAGGTGAACAGCCAGGGACTAAGGAGAGAGCAGCAATATTCTGAGGGCCATGGGAAGCGAAGGGCTGCCCCTGGCGGTGAGCAAGCAGCACGTGCTTCTGGAGGGTAGCCCACTCAAGAAAGTTCCGCTGCAGAAAACACAAGTGGAGATGGCACCTCCTTGCAGTGGGTCTTCTGGTGCTCCTCCCGGGCTGCCTGGGTGGGAACAGTCTGGCCACACACCTCTGGGCCTTTCTGCTGCTGCTGCCTCCTGGCTCCCTTCTCATGGCCTCCTGAAGACTGCGCTCCTCCACCAAGTCCACCAAGCTGGTGCTGGCGCCTTCCCCTGCCAGGGCAACTTCTGACACCGGGCTCAGGTGCCTCTCCAGTTCACCTCCCTCTTCCTTGCCTCCTGCAATGTCACTGCTTCCCTGCTCCACCAGTGGCGGTGGATCCCGGCTGCCCAAAGGTGATGGTGGCGCAGAAGACTATTAAGCTGCTGTCTCACTGCTGTCCACCTCTTTTCCAGCCAATGCTCTGCCACCTCTGTCTCCACTGCCTCCTCTGCCACAGCCGTCTCTTCTGAATCACCTCTCACTGACTCTGCCTTCTCGCCTCCACTCTCTGAGCCGCTCCCTACCAGGGAAGCTTCCTCAGTCACATCTTCCTCTTCCTCCTCCTCCTCCTCCTCTTCCTCCTCAGACAACTCCTCTTCTGGTGATGGCTGCTGGGGCTGCTGCGGTGGGGAGCCTCCAGCTCCAGAGACTGTGGACTGCTCAGAAGCCGGCTCCTGGGCCACTCCTCCACCACCAGGGAGTTAGTACCACTGCTGGGGACCTGGGGCATCCAAGCATGCAGTCTCTAGGTACAGAGTGGCAACACTAGTGAACTTTTTCTGGCAGATTGAGTTCTGGGCCTGAGCAGCTAGACTGACCTTGTGGCCTATGAGACGAATACAGAGACTGCCTCAGGTGGAGAAAGCTCTGCCACACGCTGTGTTTGCAGTGCCACTCACTGCCTTGTTGCCTGTATTGCAGGCATAGGGCCCAAGGACAGCTAAGCACCAGAGGCAGAGGACACACTGCATAGGTCCAGAAGAGGCTGAGGATGAAGGTGCGGGGGCAGAGGTGGGGGGCTCCTGAGGCAGCTGAGGTCACTGCCATGGCTTCTTGGCACTCACTCTTTCTGCCGGTTGCTGCAGCTTTGATGTCTCAGAGGTGAGGTCCCCAAGGGCTCTAGCTCGTAGGGGAAAAGGAAGTTGCCAGTGGACTTGAAGGGATTGGTGAGCAGTGCCCAGCTGGGTCGTAAAGTCACCAGCTTACTTAGCTGCCTACATGTGGCTGTGCCACTTTCTACCTCCCCACTGATGGCCGAGCCCTTGCTCCCTGGTGGGGGGGGGGGTTCATGAGCTTTACTCTTGGATACCACTGCTTTCATGAGCACAAACTTATTGAAAGCAGGCAGCCCCAGAGCTGTCACTGTGCCTGCCTGCTCCAGTGGAGAGCAGGGTCAGGCTCTGTGGCACTGAGCGCTGTGATAGAGGCCCCCCGAGGCTTGCTTCTGACACCTCCACCTGGTGTGGCTGCCTCTTCTGGTGGTACAGACATGCCACAGGGCAGAACACTGCTGGCTATGACATCGTCTAGATGCTGGATTCCAGGTGTGGGTTCATCTGCATGTATGGGTGCTTTCCCCAATGCCCATGGAAATGCACTCTGAGGCTGCCATGGGTGGTGAAGCGCTCACCACAGACATCGCCCTTGTAGGGCCTCTCACTTGTGTGGGGACGAAGATGGATCTGCAGGACGCTGTCACGACCAAAGACTTGGGTGCAGGAGCGGCATCTATGCCTTCCACTGGGCTTCTCCGAGGGACCCATCACTTTCCCATAGCCCAGCTCGCCACTCTTGTCCTTTGACTTCAGGAGCCCTGGCGAGGCAGCAGCCACAAGGCCCCTGGCGGCCCGGTGGTACTTGGGACGTGCCCGATGTGGTACTTGGGACACGCCCGATGAGGTGGGGCAACCAGCTGGTCTGTGCTGCCCGGCAGAGACGGGAAAGAGGCAGAGGTCAGTTTGTGACCTCACCCCACCCCTCCAGCAGAGAAAATACCCCGGTGGGTGGTAAAGGCGGAAGACAGCGTGCTTGGGTACTTCTGCCCCTGTGGGGGAAGAGGAGGAGGAGGAAGAGGCCAGTGTCCTGCTGGTTTGGACAAGCTTGGCGGGGCTGAAGTGGAGCCACAGGGGCTTGGTGGGAGAAGCAGTCCCTGTCCCAGGTGGCTCTGAGGGACTGGCAGAAAACTCCCCCCTCCACCAGGGAGTCGTCTGGCCTCAGGAGGCAAGCGGCAGCACCTGCCTGCAGATTTGCACAGCCATCTGCATCTGATGGGTCTGCCCCTGCTGCAGCACCCATAGCTCTTCCAAGATCAGGGGATATTAGAGCGGCCACTGCTTACACCTGGAGGTGGAGTGGGAGGTGGAGGAGGAGTGGGGAGCAGGGATGGATTCTGGAGGAATGGGATTGCTCCCAGCTTGGGACTGGCCAAGATCAGGACCCCACCTCCCGAAGCTGCGGTACCTGTGGCAGCGCCCGGGACACACCCAGAAGACTCCTCTCCTCTCGGCTCTGGAGGCTGAAGAGTTGGGGGGGTAGAACATGCATTCTGGTGGGCGAGGAATTCAGCTGGGTCCGTGAACTGTGCACAGCACTAGGCAAGACTATGGGGTGATCCTCCTCACGGCATCACCCTTCTCAGTCACGCTGGGACCTTCGCAGCCTGAGATGAACTGTTGGGGTTTCCATTGTTTTCTCTGAGACATTCCTGGGAGAGGGAGGGCCAACACTCATGGACTTTTTTTTTTAGATTAGAAAATATAGTTCATTTAAAGTTAAATTAGAAAGAGAGAGCGAAAAAGAGGAGACCTCACTCCGCAAGGTAGGGCAGGAGACCACACCAGGAAACATGGCCTGGTCATGGCTCAAAGAGCACACGGCCATACCATAGTTTAGCAAGGCAATGGCCGCAAGAGCCTGCACTCGCAGTCTTTACCGGGGTGACCTGGTCTGCTCTCCCCCTTGGGTCTGAAGCCAGCTAATGCCTCTCCATCAGTGAAAATCACTGTGAAGCAGAGATGGTCTCCTTTCCCAGAGACAGACTCTCTATCTCTATGTTATAATTCTTATGGAATTTCTAAAACTACTATAAAATAAATGCCTCACAATAGTAACTTAAAAATTGTTTTTAGAAACTATTTCTCAAACAACACAACCACTACATAAGACAACAACAAAAAAAGAAGTTAAAAAGCCATCCATATTTGGACATAATGTCCATGTTGTTGAAACTCAACTAAATATTGGATCCACTACATTTAGGAGGAAGATTTTGGCATCGTGGCTTTGTCTGTTCTTCACTATGTCATATACCAAAGTGTATTTAAAGGAGTTAAATACCTGCTGTACATAGTGCTAGCCTGGATTCGGTAACCTACAAATGATTTGTATCAGATATGAAATGCATTACATTTTTTGTAATGTTGAAACATCCATCTGTCAAGAAGATAACTAAAACTATTAAAAAGAGCTTAAAATTATTTTTAGAAGGAAAAAGACCAAGGTCTTTATTTTCTAAGAAATATCCTAGACCATGTGGAAGACTGTTTAAATACAAAGAATTTACTTTAGGTAGTATAATGAGTGGGGTTATAAATAAGCAAACAAGCAAATGCTCGTTTAGTCCTTGAAGGTTCCAAAGTAAAAAAAATTAAATTCCAATTTTTGCGTACATTTAGAGTACTCACATATTACTCATGAACACACATACAGATATAATAATTTCTAGTTTAGTTTGAGCGATTATATTAGTAAAATAAACTATAAAGTTGTCAATTAATAGTATAGCTATATACATATATGTGTGTATATTAATGTATTTTTTGCACATTAAAAATATATTTTCTCCAAAAAATTCCCCATTTTCTTTCTTTCCACACCTTTCATTTTTCATGTTTATGTATTTATTTTTAAAGATATGGAGTACAATTCAGGGTTAGGCATACAAATGTGGATTATGCAGGTACCCTTGTTGACGAGGTGTGCCCTTCCCTCTCCTGCCAGATTCCCTCAACTGACAATCCCTTTCTCATTACTATATAACAATTATGATAATTGTCAAGGTCCACTTATGAGTGAGAACATATGGTACTGTTCTTTGTTTCTGTGATAAATCACTTAGTATCCACACCTCCTTACCTCCTTTGAAGAATTCATGGAATACATACACAAATACTAAAGAGAGTCAGAAAAGTAAAAAGAGAAACACATAAATTACATAAAAAACAATCATGGTGACAATAAAATATGCAAGAATTTTTTAAAAATTATACCAATAGGTGGAATAGTAAAGGAATTATTTATAAAATACATGTGCACATGTTGCCGGATACATGCAGGAGAAATGTCTGTCACATTATAATTGTTAGCTTTACTTCCCTAATTTGGAAATTTTACTTTTCCTTTCAAATCAAAGAATAACTAAGATTGAAGCAACGAAGAATAAAATTGAATAAGAAGGAACTAGAAAATCTAATTTTCAAACTCACACTGTCACTAATTAGATGCTAAGTCTGAGTTTTTAATATAGGGCTTTAGAGTTCAAATATATATATTTTTATATTTTTTATTTTCAAGACGTGGGGTACAGTTCAGTGTTAGGCATACAAATGATCATTATGTGGGTACCCTTGTTGATGAGATGTGCCCCCTCCCCAGGCAGATTCCTACTACTGCCAATCCTGCTTCTCTGCTCCCCTCCTGGCAGTTTCTTGCTACCGTCAATCCTTTTCTTATAGCATTATGCTAATTGTTCAAGGTCCACTTATGAGTGAGAACGTGTGATACTCAGTTCTTCGATTTTGTGAAAGATTACTCGGTATTATAGACACTAAGTCCATCCAGGTTGCTGTGAAGTTCATGATTTTGTTCTTCTTTATGGCTGTGTAATATTCCATGTATATGTATATGTACCACATTTTAAAAATTCAGTCCTCTTTTGATGGGCAGCAAGACTGATTCCATTTTCTTGCTACTGTGAACAATGCTGTGATAAACATACGTGTGCAGGCATCTTTTTTATAGAATGATTTGTGTTCTTCCAGTTATATTCCTAGTAGGGAGATTGCGAGGTCATATGGAAGATCGATTTTTAGATCTTTTAGGAATTGCCACAGTTTTCCACAGAGGCTGTACTAGTTTACACTCCCACCAACAGTGTAGAAGTGTTCCCTTTTTGCTATATCCTCTCCAATATCTGTTGTTTTTTGTTATTGATGATAGCCATCCTGATTGGAGTTAGGTGGTATCAAATATATTTTTAATTGTTTGCTATTATCTTCTTTCAGACATATCAGGGAAGTTAATATAACAACTATAATGTAGCCAAGAGTTGTTCTCTATGTCAGTCCACATGTGCACATATATTTTATAAAGAATTCCTTTACTATTCCATCTTTTGGTATAATTTTTGGTAGGCATTAGTAAGATAAAAATGTAGATTCTGAATTTTTGACAAAACAGATTAATCTGGACAATTACAATAAAGTCAGTTTCTCAATTCTCACAAGTCAGAAAATATAAATTACTAGGCATTCATGAGCACAGTATTACAAATACAGCTTAGGAAGAAGGAGAGCTAGGATAATAGCTTCTACCTCATTAAGCAGCCAGTAGGGGAAGGAAATTTCATGTACATTGTTTTTTATCATCTACATAACAGCCTATAAAATAAATGACTCACTGTCCTTTTACAAATGAGAAAAGTAAAGTCCACCTAGACATATAACTTGATCAAGATCACACATTTAGTAGCAGAGCCAAGATTCAAGTCTTGGCTTCTCTGATTCCACACTGTATATTCCACTTGTACATATGGCAAATCCACTGTGACAAGCTATAATTCTGGAATCATAATCCCTTGGAAAGTGCAATCTCATTGCCCTGTATTTGAATTGTCTCAAAAAGCCATCATGCTTAAGTTGACCATAAAAGTTAAGATGGTTTAATGAGTAAATACATGTCAAATTCATCTATATAGCATATGTAGTTCCATAAAGAAAAAAAAATCCTCAAATAGCATGTGGCCAATGACTCATTGAAAGTTAACTTTTGGTGTCTGGGGGCTGCCTAGGGATCATGGTGGTTCAGCATGCCTAAGTTTGAAAAATAAGTAGTAGAAAGATGGCGATGGGACAAGTTGGACTGTGAACTCCACAAAAGGTGGCAGCTGCAGCCAGTTCCATGCACAGCTGCCGCCTCCACAAAAGGTGGCTGCTGCACTTGTCCCACACAACGTACTGCCCTGGCCACCACCACAGCCACCTTCGTGAATGGCTGGGAGTGTACCACTGCATTTTATATCTCCAATCAGTTAGCCACTCCAGACCAAGTAAGGAAAGTCCAGATACAATAAGAGGGAAGGAAAAGGAAGGAAGAAGAATTCAGTGCCTAAAAATAAGTTGAAATCATTTCTGTACTACATCTTCTTTGTTTTATTCTCATGGATAAAACAAGGTTTTAAAAAAAGTGAATCTAGAATATGGGTATATGGATTCTTTTTAAAAAAAGTGAATCTAGAATATGGGTGTATGATACCAAGTATCACATTTGTTTCACCATGGAATACTACCCCTCATAGCTTTTAAAATTCCATAGACCTCACATTAAGGTCTCTCTTTGTTAAGGGTTTCTTTGGGGAACATCTTTTTCTTACTATCCCCGGAGACCAATATTCTTCCACGGAGTGCCAAGATATCAAATGAAAACTACTGTGAAATCTAAAGAGTGCTGATAATCTTGCTGTGTCAGATAACTTAAGAACTATGGGGTTTTTAAAAGAATTAGCAATGCTGGTATTTCCATAAATTATATAGATCACTTTACCATTATAGAAACATGTTAAAAGCCTTACAATGTCCAAGAAGCTATCACATTCTTTGAGCCACAATCTTAGCTGGTGTTAGGGCTGAGAGTAGAGACCAGCAATTTAGACTTAAGTTAGATATATAAATACATTTTTACAATTAAAATATTTTTAATAAACAGAAGTAACTATAAAGTTCTGAAATGTGCCTGAGATAGTGTCATGTTAGAGAACAGGGAAATTAAACTGAGCAAGGTTTAGTGTAATAAGTGGGAAAAAACAAAACCATTTCATAATTTATCCCATCAAATTCAAGCAGCTTTAACAAACTTGTTACACCATCAATAAACAGAACTTCCCCAGTGGTACTTTCAACATAATGGCAATATTCTCCCAGTGATATTTAGTGAACTCAATAAAGAATGGTTTGTTGGTCTATACCAACTCACCTGAATATTAGAGTCTCTATGTCTACACGGTGAAGAACTCAAAGAGTCAACTTCAACAAAAAATAAGCAAGTAAAAATTTTATGTATGTTCTGCCATGTAGTTCACTTGTTATTAAAGCTTCAGGTCTTAAAAAGTTGTGTGTAATGGATTCTGTCTTGATGTATTTTGCTTTTACAGATAAAAGTGCTACTGATGTTTGAGAATCATGACATGGCTCAAGACTGAGCCAGACACCTGCATTCAGTTGAGTCCTTTTCCCCTCATGGATGCCCTGTGGGACCCCTCCTGCTCCCTTTTCTCTCTCCCCCATTCTCCCTCCTGTCCTCCCACAGTGCATCTCTGGTTTCTGTTGAGGGAAGGGAAATCAGAGTGCTCCAGCTGGCTGCTTCTCCAGCTATCACTAAAGCACCTCCCACTTAGTCACCTAACATAGGGTGCAGGGGCCACTTTTACTTCTCCTTTGCTTGGGTGGAGGGAGAAACACCCTGTGTACTCATTCTGCTACTATTTCAACTTTAGGTACTATTTCAACCTCTACACTTAGTCTGGAAGAAGATTTCAGCAACTATTCCTTGAAGACGTTTGAGTGATTGAGCCCAAATCAGGAAGAGTTGATTGGTGGTAGTGGAGAGGGTGAGTGATTGAAACCCTGATCAAGTTATTTTGTCCTTTGGTATCACACAGGGGCCCTCACTGTCCAGACCTTGGGAAGAATGTTACTCGCAGAGATGTGTCAAAAGTGTACTATGGACAACGCCTCTATTAAGTTGCTCACCTACCTCTGCTTGAATTCTCAATGTCCCCTTTTTTAGGAACTTTCCTTCTTTTTTTATATTATGATAGTGATGTGGGGTACAAGTGAGGATTAGCTACATAAGTAAGCTGCATGCAGGTGAGGCATAACCTTCCTTATGATGGCTGCATCTTTTCTTCTTTTCCCAAAGCAACAACTTTGTAATCAGTTGCCTTCATCCTCTCTGATGTCTTGTGCATTTCACAGCTCAGCCACTAATAGCACTGACTTATCTCTTCCACTGGGACAGGGATAGGGACTCTGTTTCATGGTCCTACATCTACCCTTAGAAAATGGCAAAATTGGCCGGGCTCGGTGGTTCAGCCTGTAATCCCATGCTTTGGGAGGCCGAGATGAGTGGATTGCCTGAGCCCATGGGTTCGAGACCTGCCTGGGCAACTTGGCAAGACCTCATCTCTACAATAAATCAAAAATAGCCGGGTGTGGTAGTGCGTGCCTGTAGTTCTGGCTACTTGGAAGGTTGAGGCGGAAAGATCACCGGAGCCCAGCAGGTCGAGGCTGCCATGTCCAGGAGTGGCCATTGCACTCCAGTCTGGGTGACAGAGTGAGACTCCAACTCAAAAAAAAAAAGAAAAGAAAGAAAGAAAATGGTAAAGTAACTGCTAGTTACTCTGTTGCCTGGATGGATAAAAGGAGAGTAGAAGAACAGTAGGATTTTTGATTTTGAGTTTTATTTAGTTTTCTCTTGTGGTATCTGAAATCAGATCAGAAATTTCCTTTGAATCCATCCTTCCTCAAAAGGAATTTGAATTTCTCATTACCTTAATGTTGACTATTTTATGTAAACCAATACCCTGTGCTTATTATGTTAAAGTCTATTTATCCATTGCTTACAAGCCTTGAGTTACTTAAGAAAGTATCCTCCATTAACTTGAAAATGAAAACCAGTATCAAATGAATTATCTCTCACTAATATGAGAGGCTAAACATTATTTCCTTCCTCATCTGGGGATAATTAATGCCTAATATAGGGAGAAAAGGCACTGAGATAAATGAAGACTAAATTGAGACTACAACTTCATTTTACATATAGAAGAAAAGACTTTGATTGAAATAGTGTCTTGAAAAATAAAACATTTTCCAGCAAGATGGCAACGGGGCAGCCTGGTCTATAAGACCCTCCACAAAGGAGAACGCAGAGGGTCTCTGGCTCTCTCCCCGGGGGCTGCGGATCCTAATGTCGGCAGCCGGCTCTTCATATGGAGCTTGGCCGTGGCCACTGCTGGGGCATTGCTGAGGTCTGGACAGCCACTGCAGCTGCAGACGCAGCAGCTGCCGGTGCCGCCGTGGCCTCCATGGGGACCATAGAGCATCATGCCACCTGTGCCTGAGGTGATCCACAACTTCAGTCCTTGAAGCCCCTGCAGGCAAGATCTGCTGGGATCGCTGCCACCTCTGCTGCCACCGTGATGTCCTGCCGGCTGTGGGTCTCCTCCCGTGTGCCCTGAGGCAGGCTTCCAACTCCAGCCTCTGCCCAGTTCCTGTCCGGCCCCACCCCCTCTGGGGCGAGCAGCTGAGATAGCACTGTCTGTTGGTGATTCAAGGTAACAACACTGAAATGGGAGAAACAAGCTTGAAAAACAGACACAGGCCGGATTTGAGTGGCGAACTGAGTAGTGGTCTGAACTGTCCTTCACAGCAGGTCAGGGGCAACTGACCCTAACTGTGAACAAATTTACCAGCTTGAGAAGACAGCTAGAAATCAGAGCTGAAAGAACATTGGACTTAAATGAAAAGCCTCAGAGTGTGCTAGATTGGTTCTGTTAGCTTAATGACGTGATTCTATTCCTACTGTTTTGTTTCTTTTTTTTCCTCTTCCTTTTCTTCTCTTTTCTCCTCTCTGTAAACCATATCTTTGTATAGAGGAACAGCACACCAATAAGGTGGTTGGTTAGCTTGTTTGTTAGCATCATTGTATGTTGTAGTTTTTTTTGTATGGGAGTTGGTTAGTCTGTAGCTGTGGTCTATTGTTTTTATCTGTTTCAGTTTAGGTCTCTCTCTACATTTGTTGGTACACTCATCTGTTTCCCTCCTTACTCCTCTGTCTCTCCCTGCCCCCCCTTCCCCCCACTGTCTTCTCCATTCTCTTCCCTCTGCTAACCTCATTTTATTTCAGGGAGTAAACCTACAGTGCCACTGCATGAACAGATTCCAAGGCAGTGGGAAGTGGGTTTCAGATTATTCTTACACCTGACAGCACATATCAGGACCTGCAGATAGATTTTGAATCACAGCTCCCCCCTTAAATAAATAGCAAAACTGCAAAAAGGACCACCTCCAACCAACAGTGAAACTCCAGAATTGAACAAAGTAAGAGGGCACACATAAAAAAGAATAGGAGATTGAACAAACAGAAGTAAAAGTAATCCCTCTACCCCTGAATAACAGAATTAAAGAAGACAGTGATGTGGAGGGAAGGAAAAAGTAGGGAGAGAAAAAATCGCACAAATGAAGAAAAACCAAAAGAAGAATATAGGTCTCACACAGACCCCTGGGAGGCCAGACACTGAGAAAACAGACTCTGGAACACAAACAATGAAGAGTCCCCAGAATGACGGTCACATGCAACAAACTCAGACATCAAGATATTAATAGATAGAATTTAAAAAATTGAGGAGACAAGAGGAAAATAGGAAGGAGCTGATGTCTGAAATAACAGCAGTAAAGAATACTGTGATGGAAATAAATAACAAACTAATAAGCATGGAAAGCAGAATTAGCCAAGCATAAGAAAGAATCTCAGAGCTCGAAGACCAAAACACAGAAGTACATACTGTCAAGAGCATAGAAAATAAGCTCAAAAAGACAGAACAAAATCTTCAAGAGATGAATGATCACTTCAAGAGACTGAACCTAAGAGTGATTGGCCTTCCTGAGGCAGAGAGAGAAATAGAGGCCACACTGGAACAAACATTTCATGAAATCATTCAAGAAAACTTCCCTCATCTAATCAATGATGAAAAAATTCAAACACAAGAGACTCATCTGCAAGACAACAAATGAGAAGACCAACATCGAGACCTATAATAATCCACCTAAAAAAAGTAGGTATAAAAGAAAAAATCCTAAAGGCTACAAGAGAAAAAGGTCAGACTATGTATCAGGAAAGACCAATTAGAATAGCAGCAGATTTATCTACAGAAACCCTCCAGGCTAGGAGAGCTTGGAGCCCTATCTTCAAAGTTCTAAAAGATAAACAATCTCAACCAAGAATAACCTACCCAGCCAAGCTAAGCTTCATCAGTGAGGGAGAATTGAAATATTTCCCAGATATCTAATCCCTGAGAACCTATGCTGCCACCAGGCCACCACTAGAAGAAACACATAAGAAAGTACTGAACACAGAAGAAAAGGAAAAAAGAAAAACAACATTCTTCATAAGAGTACAGGCAAAAGATTAAAAACACACATATTATAACTCTGAAACCAAAAGAAAGACAACAAACAAAAAGGAAGAACAACAACTCTGTAAGAACATTATGATAGGGATCAACTCTCACATTGCAATAATTAGTTTGAATGTGAACAGACTAAATGCACCACTGAAAAGACATAGAATGACAAAATAGATAAAATATCACCAGGCAACAATCTATTGCCTTGAAGAGACTCATCTCACTAGAAAGAACACTCACAGACTCAAAGTAAGAGGATGGGAAACAAATTTTCAGGCGAATAGAACACAAAAAAAGGAGTCACGATCTTAATCTCAGACAAAATACCCTTTAAGCTATCAAAATTAAAAAAGATACAGAAGGCCACTACATAATGATAAAAGGTTCAATACATCAACAAGAAATATCCATCCCAAACATATATGCACCATACATAGGAGCACAAATTTTCATAAAGCAACTCCTAGGTAAACTAAAAAAAGACATTGACTCTAATACCATCATAGCCAGAGACTTTAATACCTCACTCACAACCCTAGACAGATCATCAGGACAAAAAGTCAGCAACAAGATCTGAAACCTCAATGTGACTCTTGATCAAATGGACTTAATTGATACCTATAGAACCCTCCATCCAAAGACCACAGAATACACATTCTACTCATCACCGCATGGAACGTACTAAAAGATCAACCACATACTTGGCCATAAATTAAGCACAAGCAAATTTAAAAGGACTGAAATTTTACCATGCACCGTCTCAGACCACAGTGGAATAAAAATAAACATTAACACCAACAAGGTCCCCCCAAAACCCACAAAGACATGGACACTAAACAGCATGATGCTAAACAACTCCTGGGTCAAGGATGAAATCAAAACAGAGATTAAAAGATACCTGGAAACAAATGAAAAGAAAGAAATACCTTACCAAAATCTCTGGAACACCATGAAAGCTGTAGTAAGAGGTAAATTTATATCCCTACAAATGCATATGAAGAAAATGGAAGGATCACAAATTAACAGTCTAACAAGCCACCTAGGGAAGCTGGATAAGCAAGACCACAAAAACCCTAATTTCAGCAGAAGAATCCAGATCACCAAAATAAAAGCCCAAATCCAGGACATAGAAGACAAAAAGACAATACAAAAAAATCAATGAAACAAAAAGTTGGTTCTTCAAAAGGATAAACAAGATTGATGGTCCCCTAACTAGACTGACCTAGAAAAAGAGAGAAAAAGCCCAAATAAGCAAAATCAGAAACACAAAAGATGAAGTCACATCTGATCCTGAAGGAATACAAAATATCATTAAAGACTACTATGTACACTTGTATGGAAACAAACTTGAAAACCTCAAGGAAATGGAGGACTTTCTGTCATCACACAACCTCCCTAGGTTGAAACAAGAAGAAATTGAGACCCTAAAAAGACCAATAACAATCAAGGAAATTGACTACATAATAAGAAAACTACCTACAAAAAAAAAAGCCCTGGACCAGATGGCTTTCCAGCAGAATTCTACAAGACATTTAAGGAGGAGCTGATACCAATCCTACTGAAGGTATTCCAGGCAATTGAAAAAGTTGGAATTCTCCCCAAATCATTTTACGAAGCTAACATCACATTGATACCCAAGCCAGGTAAAGACCCAACAAAGAAAGAGAACTATAGGCCAATATCTTTGATGAACATAGATGCTAGAATTCTCAACAAGATCCTAGCAAACCAGATTCAACAACACATCTCAAAATTCATCCATCATGACCAAGTAGGCTTCATCCCTGGAATGCAAGCCTGGTTCAACATTCGTAAAACAATAAGTGTAATTAAATACATCAACCGATGTCAAAAAAACCCCCACATGATTATATCATTGGATGCAGAGAAAGCTTTTGATAAAATCCAGCACCCCTTCTTGATAAAAACCTTCGAACATCTAGGAATACGGGGAGCATACCTCAAAATAGTAAAAGCCATCTACGAGAAACCCACAGCCAGCATACTCCTAAATGGACAAAAACTGGAACCATTTCTCCCGAAAACTGGAACAAGACAAGGATGCCCACAGTCACCTCTCCTGTTCAATATAGTATTGGAATTCCTGGCTAGAGCAATCAGAGAAGAGAAGGCAATCAGGGGTCTCCCAAAAGGAAAAGAGGAAGTCAAGTTATCTCTCTTTGCAGGTGACATGATTGTGTACCTTGAAAACCCAAGAGAATCTGTCAAAAACCTCCTTACACTGATAAAGCCCTTTGGAAAAGTCTCAGGATAAAAAATAAATGTGCAAAAGACAATAGCATTTCTTTACACCAATAATAAACAAACAGAAACCCAAATAAAAACCACAATTCCATTCACAATAGCCACAAAACAATGAAATACCTTGGCATCTTCCTAACCAGAAATGTGAAAGACCTTTACAATGAAAACTACAAAACTCTGCTCAAAGAAATAAAAGATGACACACACAAGTGGAAAAATATCCCATGCTCATGGATTGGTGTTGGGAGCTGGCTGTGGAGGCCCGCCTGAGCGTTAGGGATCCAGGTGGGCTGTGGACCCTGAGACCACCAGGTTGGGTTCAGGAGCTGAAGGCCCATTCCCTCCTCCCTTCTTTGTTGTTTGGCATGACCCACTAGCAGGGACTTTGATGATCTAAGCATGAAGTTCTGAGACTATGACAGGCATGGCTGACTCTAGGGATCCATTGTTCCCATTTCTCACAGACTGCGGTTTTGGCTTTAACCTTAACACAGTTCAAACTCAGGTCACATCTCGGAGCCTCATATATGATACAAGCTTCTTTATAAGATTTAAAAGTATATTTGTAGAATTAGTATGTACATTTAGAGAGCTGTTTCCAGCTTTAGATGGTATAGATGATTATTTAGAGTTACCAGAAATGGCTCAGCATGAACTTTAGACCTGGCCACATTCCTAAGGACCCAGCAACCACTTTGGGCTGGGCTGCATTCTTTTAAACTGGTTCTTTAGTTACAATTAGTGTAGGTTTTTTCTACTTATAATAGAAAATGAATTTATTTTATTTATTTATTTATTTTCATTAATCAGTATTTTTTATTATGGTTTTGTGGGGTACAGTTAAGGGTTAGGTGTACAATGACGTTTCATTCAGGCACCCTGTAGATAAGAAGTGTTTTCCCATCCCCCGACAGATATTTGCTACTGTTAATCCCATCCCCCTCCCCCCCATAGTTTCCCAGTACCATCAGTCATTTTCTTATAGTAGAAAATGAATTTATTTTATTCATAGAAAGTATTGTAGAATAGGTCATGCTACGTCAGGGAATTTTGTTAGTCCGAGCATGATCAAACATGATACTTTAAGGTTTTATAAGAATACAGCTAACTTTAGAAATTTCATCGTTTCCATTTTCTACTAATTGCAGTTTTGGCTTTAGTACAATTACAGTTTGTATTTGAGTTTTATTTTAGTAGCTTTATTGCTGATGATCAGCTTTATATATTAGGATTAGGAATTAGAAACTTTTTATAGAAATTAAGATAGATATGTAGGATTTTAGAATAGACATTTTGTTAAGAGATTATAATCAATTGTTCCTGGAAATGGCCCAGCATGATCTTTGGACTGGGCCACATTCTTTAGGAACTGCTTTGAGCTATAATTAAGAGTTTTTTATAGTACAGGTAAAATTAGCACAGAATAGAAAGGTATTAGGATTTAAGTCAGTCATTAGGTATTGGGAATGCCTAAGTTTTAGAAATTATTGATTAATAGAATATTATGATGTTAGAATTGTTGTATTGTTTGTGAGGAACATTAACAAAGCATAAGAAACAGTGAAATAATATTGGGGTTGTCCTTCCTCATGCTTGAGGAAACACCTAGTGGGTGGGGGGACGCCCCTCATCCACCTGGTTTTGTGTTCATGTGAAAATCTTGTGATCTTGCCTGTGAAACTTTAGGATAAAAGGCTTATGATTTGCCCCATCAAATCGGCTTCTGCACTAGACAGAGTCCAGTCTCTTTCTTTCTCCCCCTTCTCTTTCTTTCTCTTTATTTCTCCAGAATAATTGCTGATGCTGCCCCAGCTCCCAGGGACCCTCTAAATCTCTCTGCAAAGGCTGGCCCTTCGTAGATTGGAAGAATCAACATTGTGAAGATGTTCATCTTACCTAAGGCAATCTACAGATTTAATGCAATACCCATCAAATTACCAGCAACGTTCTTCTCAGACCTAGAAAAAACAACACAGGAATTCATATGAAAACAC